>NW_027249751.1:0-82605 GCF_030848795.1 Temnothorax nylanderi | reverse complement strand
CTTGTCAATTTGTAGTATTAATAACAAAGATAGAACGACGCAGTGTGCACCCGAGTCACCTGAGTAAAGTTTCCGAACGCCTTAACATGTTGGTGCGCAACGCCAGTAGTGATGTTCCTCTTGGCCAACAAGCGTGTCATTCAAAAATAGACAATAAAGTGTGAAGCCCGCGCGTGAAACGGCCATCGCGCGTCGTGAGAAAGGACAACGCAGCCATGCGTTTGCGCGGACTTCGATTAAAATATTATGAGCATTGTGGGAAACAAACGTTTGTTGAATGTCTGTGGTGTCAAGTCAATCGATCGCCCGTTCCTTCCCGGCAGAAACATTAATTCGCGAGTGTTTTGATTTCACGGTAGTATTTTCTCTACCACCGTATCTTGTGAAAGGAAAGAAATGCTCGTTGATTTCTTCTTGTGTTAGTCAGACGTGTGTCGTTTCTCGCATAGTAATGATCAGTGTCGCGCGGCATTTTAGATATCATCAGATTCTTCTTCTTGCAATTGGGTTATGGCCTTATCAGCAATCCAAACTCGTACAGTTTCAGCAGATGTTATTTTTCGGTATTTGCTCAGCCTTATTATGCCCCAGGTACATTTAAATTTGTAAACAAATTATATTATAATTTTTTAACTGTGATTTTTGCGATTGAAAATTCTCTTTTGAATACAATTTCACGATCGTCTGTCCATCTGATGTATGTTTGTTATTTTCATAATCTATTCGATATAGTTTATCAATTTTGCGAAAGAGTATATTATTATACAATTGCTATAATATATGATAAGAATTACACGGAAAGAACGGTTTTGCTGAAGTATCTAAAAATTTAGCAAGATACAGGTCTGAAAATAATTTTCTTGTCATCAAAATAATTATAGTAGGTCGCTGAAGTATGATGATGCTGCAAAAAATTTGACATTTTAGCAATCAGTTTGATTTACATAATTATTTTGATGGTGCAATAAAATTATTTTGTCAGATCTGTATCTAGCTAAATTTTTAGATACTTCAGCAAAACCGTTCTTTCCGTGATATGAATTGCTTATTACATTATTATAGTATATGGAAAAACAATCGGCTATTTTATATCTGCAGTTAAGTTAATCGCGTAATAAAGGCTTTTTTAAATTAAAAAAAATTTTTTTTTAAATAAATCTATAAGTATCGATTGTAGTTTGCAGTGTTTGTGTCTGCCAAATGCACTATCGATATCGCTATCAAGGTTCTCTCAACCGCATCACTTTTTATTATATATCCAATTCAATACAACTCGTTTCGAATTAACAATCAAATTGTAAGTTGGTCTTTTGCTGTATGCAATTAAATAATATAAATAATGTATAGAATAAATATTTTTGATAAGCCAGACTTTATACAAAATAGCTTTTTTCCAAATTTCCAACGAGACTAATCAAAAATAAAATGAAATGTTGATACCAAAGGTGAAGCGATTAATGGAAGAGCTTCAACACATCTGCGACGAACTAGAAGATGAGAACGAAATAGCTATCATAAAGAAATATGGAAACGAAGCAAAGCGTTTTACGGGCATAATGATATGTAAGACAATTTCTCTTGATATTTAATACATATTGCAAAAGAAGAGTAGATTACTATTGTAATTAAATAAATTTATTTTATCATTTTTACTTATCTAAATCTAGTTCTAAATAAGTCCAGATATCATGTTTTGAAATATAAAAAATATAATAGACATATAGTACCTGATCAAATGTTTTAGGACAATCATTTTTCGACAAAGTTTTATATAATTCCGTTATCAATAAGTCAACTGAATATGTAAATGTGTTGAAAAAGAAGAGATATCAAATTATTTCGTAGATTTAAGAAATTATTAAAAAGTATATATTGCCAATGTGTGTGAGATAATCGTAAATATAATATTAAAATATTCGGACACTAGCTAAATCTTAAAATTGGCAAAATTAGTATAAACTTTGACGCAATTTTATAATATAAAGCAGTTAGTTAATTATAATTATTATTAAATTTTTATTATCTTTGCTATTAAAAACTACTTATATTTTTAAGGAATAGATTTTATAAGGTGAAATTATAAATATTGTGGGAAGGATACTCGGTCACTTTAATAACTTGACAGTTAAAAAAATGCGTTACTATTTTTAATTGACTTACTTTTAAATATTTTTTTAAATAGTTTTTAAGATGTTTGACGAGAATTTAGATCAACTTTTTGATGATGACTACGTAACAAAAATTGGTTTTTGATTTTTTTAGGAGAAATGTATTCAGAATTGTTGAAATATTTAGTTAAAATATTCATTAATTTTTGTCCGTAATACTTTACATTTAATACAGTAAATCAACTTTACTGCCTGATAAATTTTTTCAAATCATAATACTGCAGCTACATTCATGTTTTATTTCTAATACCTCTATGGCTGTTATTTTTTTAATGAATCCATTGAATTCTATATAATCCAAACAATTTAAATTACTTTTTGCCGGTAAACAACATTTTCAACCAATTTGCTATAACCCAGTCGTTATGCAAACATAAATGGGGTAATTCGATTCTTCTTTGAGATTAATTTTCTTACACTTATAACGATAATAAATAAAAAATTATGTCCGAATATATTTGTCCATATGACAAATAATAAATACACGGAATAAAAATATATTTTTGCAATAACGTATTTATTGTTATTTTAATTACCTATATAAGGTTTTGCAATCGGCCCAATACTGGGTCAGTGTAATAACTAATACTGGTTCAGTATTGGGCCGGTTGTAAAACCCTATATATAGGTATATTATTTTGAAAGGTGCAAAAAAATTTGAACGTTAAGCAATTCAACATCTTACAGCATATGTTTTGTAAAAATACAGGAGAGAAATTAAGAATATAGTGAACAACTTTGAAGCGTACACATCAACGATATATCAACGATATATAACAATAAAAACAATGAATTATATAATTATTTTTTCAACATTCCTAGTGTTTTGCTTCGGCAACGCAGCTGTTGTTGCTTCTGTCATAAGTTTAGCGTTCATTCCTGGTGTTGTCTTCATAAACAAATCTCAAATATATCACCACGTACAAAACAGATGGCCTGTGTACTATGTTAACCAAGAAAAATATGGTTATTTACCTCTACTGCACATCTGTGCAGTCATTCTTATAGGAGGAACTGTATTGACAGTAACAGGAATGTGGCTCTTCGCCTACATTAAACATGCCTGTGGAATGTTTAGAATCGCCAGGTGAAAAAAATTAATGTGAATAAATGTAACAGTTGCGTAATTGCGAAAAATTTGTTGAAATTATTCTCATTTAGCACAAATTTACACATGAAAATAATGTTGCTGTCGTATTGAAGTCACTTTTGTTACCATACGTATATGTTATGTAAATACGAATAAACTTTTCTTTAAGATAATAAATTGTTTGACGTTTGTGCAAAATCTTCATTAACAAAATTGAAAATTGTGTCTATCAGAAAAAATTTCGTGAAACATTATATTCTTATCTTTAGCAAACACATATCATTATTGTAACAATAGCTTTTTGATGGTAGAACAGGAATTAATGTTATTTAATTTGTTGATGAAATGTTTTATATATATAGATTAGAAAAAAAAATTTTACAAACAAATTAATTTTTTAAGAAGTTTTTTTCTTCCAAGTAACTAAATAACAAAATGACAAAACGTATGTTATACTAGCAAATTATTTTTCTTCATGCAATAAGATTATATGTATGTATACTATATAATTATAAGAAAATTATTTATAGTTACCGCATCGAGAAAGCATTGATGACAAATATAATGAAAATGGTTAGCTTAAACGACGAAATTATAATGTATAAAGAAATGATTGTTAGCTTAAAGGACGAGATTATAATGTATAAAGAAATGATTCTGGCGGTAGATATTCATCGTAAAGCTATCAAGTTAGTATTTATCTACTAATAGCAATATAATATAAATAATAATATTTTATGTTTTTTAAAGGTTCTCTAAGGATCTATTTGATAATTTCCAAAAATTATTATTTTTTTTAATAACAACTTGTGTGATTTGTTTGAGCACCAATTTTTATGGAGTGAGTTCTCGCATATTATTAGACGTATTTTGGTGTGAACAGTGTCATATTTTACGATATCAAAATTACCGAGATTTTACACAATTTTGAAAGATCTGTACGTAGGAAGAAATTTTTGTAACTTTCTGTATTATGTAAACTTTTTAATGTGTTACGAAATGTAATTTTTTCTATATATTGCGATATATATATACACACATGATAATCGCATTATATTTCAGATTTCTACGACATTTGGAGATAATATCGACTGTATAATACACCTTTTAACTGTAGGTGTAATCTTTGTATCCATATTATATTGAATTATGTCGGGCAAGAAATTACAGATCACAATGACCACGTATTCTCCACAGCGTAAGAGATAATATACATGCTACAAATGTATTTTCTATTATTTAATTATTTAGATGCATTGCTCTTATGCAGTTTTTAATTCACACAGTTACAATGTTCGGTGGTACATGGCACCATTACACGTACAAAAACTAATATTGTTTCTCTTGCAAAGAGGTAGCAAAACTTTCAACTTACATCTAGGCGGAATATTGATATTGTCCTTGGAATGTTTTGCTACGGTAAAAGTTTATGTTGTATATTACGTATAATATTTTGTGAATATTTATTTGTAATTTACGACATATAAGAGATATTTCATTCTAGCTAACGAAGGCATCGGTATCTTATTTCACCTTTGTGTATTCCACGCAAGAGTGATGCGATTATATCCAACAGTGATTTTTATTTTCATATAAAAGATAAGTTTAAAAGTAAATTTATTGTATTATGTCTTACTAATTGTAAGTGTCCGCACTTCCATCCATTGCACTGTCATTGGATAGTCGACTCACAAATTTATAGTTTTCAAGTCCTAATAATCGACGTATATACACTTGTTGTCAAAAAAGTATTTTAATGACTCATGTTCATATACATATACCCGAGGTGAAAATCTAAGTCATACAAGTCATCATTAAATGCGACACATGCTCAATTCTATTGTTCTTTTCCGTTTACGAATGCTCCATATCATATTCTCAATGCTCCATAGTCTGCAGCTCGTTCGAGTTACGTATTACACGTGCTCCAAAGTCGTATTTCTTCAAAAAGCAGCTCTTGGAGCACTGGTCTTTTTAATAATATAATATAATTAAATGCTACAAGTGCTACCTTTTGAGCATTTGTATGACATATATTTTCACCTCGGGTACAATTTGCAATTTCTTTTTTGCAATGTCTGATGTATAAAAAATTAATACAGATGAATTTAAATATGTTTTCTAATAAATCTAATTAAAAACGGAGAAATGTGTATAGTAATCGAAAAATATATAAAAAGAGAGAAGTGTAGTAAAATTTTTAAAATAGAGAAGGAAACGTGCAAATTATGATTTGCCACAAAATTGAGAAATTGAATGAACTTACCGTGAAGTTCGATTACAATTTATATGCTGTCTCGTCCGGATTATTTCAATGTTATTGTTAAATAAGCGACATTTTCGAGAAAGTCATTACACAGGAGCTATAACACATTGTCTTATACTTAACTAAAGTATAGACATCTGTGCATTGAAGTGACATTTATTAGCGTTATGAGAAGAAGCTATCATTTAATTGGCTGCGCCATTTTAGTTGTTGCATCGATGTGCCTGTGAGATGCGTTATCGGCTATCCTATCCCATGCGAGATTCCGAAAACGAAGTCGATCCCATCATCTAACGATAATGGAGGATTCACACCGCTTCCGGCGTTCGACCGATAAATCCTCCATAACTAGAGACCTTATAATTAAGAGTCTGGCCATAAGGCGATTTTGTCAAAATCCTACGAGAGAGAATACACATTCAGTACATTCACTATCGCTTTCTCTTTCTATCTATCTCCTTCTTTGTCTCTTTTCTATCTCTTTCTCTTTTTGTTTCTCTCGTTTTTGACAAAACTGGCGGAGCAATCAAAACTGGCTGTTTTATGGCCAGACTTTAATTCGAGGGTCTGTATTCACAACCATACTGGAATGAACACTTGTAAACGAGGTGAAAATGCGAAGCGAAAAGTGAACAAATTTATTAGATTTTGACCAATAAAATCGTAGATACTCTAGTAAATTCTCTTACTTTTCACCTCGTTTCAAGATACGTAATAGGCTCCCTGAACTAGAGAATCTCTAGGCATAAGATAATAGGCATAAGATAATATATAGGCATAAATACTATACATATGTATGTTTATGTATATATTACTAATAATGTATATTTTGTAATTTTTAAATACATAATAAAACACATTGCATTACTGATACAAGACAAATGACTTTTAAATATCCTCCCACACTCCTATTCCCATATATTCCCACGAACTAAATTGCAATTCCTGGAAATTAAAATTCAAAAATTTTAGCACAAAATCTGAATTCACAACACTCGACAAGAATTTTCAATTCTTGATTTATCAACATAAAGAATTTTCGATTCCTGAGTTTATCAACATAAAGAATTTTCGATTCCTGAGTTTATCAACATCAAGAATTTTCAATCCTGAGTTTATCAACATAAAGAATTTTTAATATGGGATCCAAAAGATTTTTTGGAAGGAAAGGAAATAAGAGAAGGGTAGAATAAGTAATACTTCATTGCTTCAGTAAAATACTTCAATTTTATTTTTCTTATTTTATTTACATCAAGAGTAACATATTATAATTAAAGTTAAGCATAATTATTGTAAACGAGATTAATTAACTATTGCAAGTTATGGTTTCAATTTTTACAAATTATCGCTAAAATTAACAATCTTTAACATAGACAAAGTATCAGGAGAACAAAAATTGCTGTGGAAAGATTATGCGCTATTTAAAATCTAAGAATGGCAGAATTCGGGATTTTAAATCATAAAAATTAAAAGTCTTGTAAATGGACAAAGTATCAAGAGAATAATCGACGAAGAGGATGCACTATCTAAAATTTCAAGAATTGCGATTTCGAGAAAGCATCTAAAATATTTCTACATCATAATTTTTTAAGGAATTAAGAGATCGACAATATAATTTCGGAGTTATATTTATTAGTTGTAAGAATTTCGAATGTTACTTTTAGATACTTAATTCAAAGAAATTAAAGCAATGTACATACAAAATATTGAACGATGTAAAATATTTTAATAGTTGGAAAACGTTTCTTTTTACAAGTTTATATGTAATGCTATACTTATGGCTAGACGCAATGTTTGATTTTTTAATTAAAAAATACATAAATAATCGTATTCTAATTTACATGGAGCTTATAGACTATACAATAAACTGAATAAACAATACCTTCCGCATTATAACGCAAGAAAAAGAGAGAGAGAACATTACGTGGCTGTCCTCGTCCTAACAGTATGCATGCACAGTACATACATGAGCGGGACTCAATTGACCACGTTGTCAATTGATTTAAAATAAAAATATCTGATTGGTTGGTTCAGGGGAAAACTCCAGGCATCGGGGGCTGTGAGTGGCTGTGGTCAATCGCTGTGGCCAGTGGCCATGTCTATTTACACCATGTGTAGACGCCGTAGACTGCCGTAGACGGTCCTTTGACCTTTACCCGCAACTTTCGGATGTAAACAATGGAAAACATAACCTAATAACCTATTTCACAGGCTGAAATATCTCGCGAAAAGGTGGCAGATTTGTTTAAAAGAAACTAGAACACACACACACACACACAACCAGTTGGAGACACGGTGATAAGTTTAATCTTATCCCGAACATTTAAAAAACTAATTTATCTTGCGTTCTTTAGTTAAAGAACATAAAGTGTAAAACCTCTAAGAAGTTAACCTAAAAGCTGGACTTTCCAATAAGAGAAATAGGCATAAACAATATAATAAAGACTATTAAAGAGTAATATAAGATGCGCAACAATTAGGAAAAGAAATCACACGAAAGCACACGAAGTCATTAGTAAGAAAAGAACAAAGAACTGGATGTGCCAAAAGCCGAAGAACAAGTATTCGGTATTGATGAAACGTTAAAAAATATTCCCATTTAAAAAATCCATCTCTCGAATGTCATCGATGATGTTTCCTGAAAGGATGTTAATATTTCGCACGCGATGTGAAATATCGCCATGGGCTAAGTAACACTTTCTGGAATTTTCTGCAAGAAAACTGAAGTAGAACAGAGGAAGGTACGAAGAGAAAAATATACTGACACACATGTACCGGACCCACCGGACCTAAAAGGGAATAGCTTCATACAAGGAATAAAAGTAAAGCGAGGAAACTTTGATTATTATTGCAATATCGAATGTCAACCAAAATGCCAGTTTATCAAGAGGCTGAAGTAATTATTTTTGTTTTTAAGTAAATATACACAAGTAGATATACGTTCGGAGCTTTCCAGCAAGCGACACAAGTCGACACAAGTATCGTTTTATCTTTATTACTCATTGCCAAAAAAGAAAGATAGAACGATGTTTGTGTTGACTTGTGTCACTTGCTGGAAAACTCCCATAATTGTTCCTTTATGAGGTTACAAAGCTTATCTTGGTCTGTACGAACAAGTGTACAGACCAAACATAAGAATATAATAAGACAAATCTTAATCTTGACCTAATTTATTAATTTATGCCAAAACAAAAGAGATAAGAGGGTTAATGAGCCAAGCTGGATGCTTAACCACTCAATTTTATCTTAAGAGAGTTCGGGTAGAGACTAGTCCTCTTATCTACTTTGTTTTGATTTTTTTGAACCTTGAATTGTTATGTTTATGCCTATACCTAATCTTTCTCCTCTAGCTACATTATACTTGTTATTAGTATCAATGTGAATATCGTATAGGAAGGATATTCAAGAATCATTTTCATCTGTTATATGATTACTTTTTTGTTGCCTGTTAAAGCAATATAAAAAATATTCATAATAAAATTGATGGAACCGATGTTGCAGCAAATCCAAGCACAGACGATTATTGTTATTCACCCGGGCTCGATGTATCTTCGTATGGGCCGTGCTTCTGACTTGAAGCCCATTACGTTGCTACACGCCGTCGCAAGGAGACGTTTATCAAATGGAACAAAATACAAGGATAGTCTCTTACCTCCAACCGTGACACTAGTAAGTACTGGAGTAAATGTGCAGCAGGATCTTGTTGTCATATTTCTATTTGTCATTGTCTTTGGCAGACAAAGGAGCTAACACAAGCGATGGAAGAGTCTCGGTTGCAAGTGTCTCATACGCTGCAGTCCTGCTTGCAGTCCGACGGAAGTCGAAGATATGCCACACCACCGCAGCAAATAGCCGCTTTCAATCGTAGATCTAGTCCAGAAATCTCCTCTCCCGGTAACATGAAGTGGACAACGACCGATCGTGATATAGTTGTCGGTGACGACATCCTGTCGTTAGATCCAGAGGAGGAGTGCAATTTTAATGTCCATTTTCCATAAAAAGAGGGGAGCATCGCGATTTCCAAAAGAGGCTTTCTGGAAGGACGACGACGATATCGAAGGGGCAGAAATTCGGCCGCGGTGACTCACGTCCCGCTCGTGCGCGGCATCGTACGTGGAAACGCGAACAAGACCACACGGGGCACACGCGGGTTCCCATAAGCCGGCGGCGGCCAAGGCAACCTCTGCGACGAATGCCGGTGAGTCACGAAGGAATTCCAACCGTGCGAGCACAGCCGGGCCCCGCAAAATGAGAGGGAGAAAGAGAGAGAGGGAAAGAGGCCCCGGATTCCCCCTCACACCTCTAGGTCAGTAGACTCGGGCTGTTGCGTATGATACTCGCGTGTTTTGGCGACGATGCGTGCGTGCGTATATACGTTTCTGCGAGACATGGTTTACTGTTGGCTTGAGAATATTTATATAATTGTCACAGCTTACTTTAGCTTTAATAATCTCTCTAAAAGTCGAAAAGTGAAATATCACTCAAAAGGAGTGAAACGCAAGTGTAACGAAAAGTGAAAATTGAGCCTGTGCACTTCGAGTGATACGCCACTCTAAGAAAGAGTAAAATTGCGCTCTATAAGTTGGAGTCGAATGCAAACCACTCTATGAGATTTAGAGAGATTGTTACATCTTACTTTTATAATGTATTTATTCTATATTTTCTGTCTTTCATTCTTTAGAATGTATAGAATATAAGGAAATGGCAGCGATATTCTTCGCGAGAGCGAACTCTTTCAGGCTTCCCTTGCGGTGAGCTCCACATTTTTCAATTACGTATATCAATCCACGTTCGAAGGTACATGCGTTGCAAGAAATATCAGATGGCAATTATCGTTCGAGAAGACGAGAGGCGCAGAAGAAGATGCCTGAGAAATTCATAATGCGACGGGTGCACTCCTCTCGGAGGGGCGCGGATGCATACGGAGCGCATTTGCCGTGACTCATCGCTCGCGGCTTCACGAGCGCGGAGCGGTGCGTAGAATGCGAAAGTCGAATATACCCATCTCCGTCTTGCGTGTCGTTATATTGTGCGTATATGACAATGCTGGGGGATATTGCACTATTGCTGCACCGTTATAACGACCGGAGAATGTGGCGAGCGGTAAGTCCACAGTGGCTCTCACATACAAATACAGCGCAATTCTTTTCGAATCGTATATAAAAACTGTATTCGGACTGAGTTTTACGCATACGTAATCGGTACGACAAATTGATACGATATCAAATATCAACTGCAGTATATTTTACATAATGATTATGGATTACATTATTGAATGAAACAAAAATCCTTCCGCTCATTTCAGATCCCGCTGAATCTTTATTTATTTTAATTCTTTTACATTTAATTTAATTTAATTTATTGCGTATGTACAAGATTTACATAAAAACACGCAAATAACGAAGCTGTTTTATGTGTATAAATTGATTTTTGATAAAGAATTTGCGTATTTTGGATGATCCCATTCCCGAAGAAGCTTTTTGGAAATTTATTCGTGCCGATAGGCCAACCCAGCATGGATCCAGCCATTGTTCGCAAAAAGATACGTGTTTGTACAAACCCAGACGGCGATACTCGCCACATTCGGGCCAAAGGACTCTCCGGAGAAAAGAAAAACAGCGGAGATTCAGTCTACCGGCGATTCACATGGAAATTAAAAGGAGCACTCACCTGAAACAGAGAAAAAAACGACATTTCTTTAGCCACACGATCGTCGCACAACGAATTACAATATGAATAGGCGAGACGAGATACATCGGACCCCTTTTAATCACTAGCTCCCGACGTGTCCTATGCCCACTATGTGTCCTCTGCCAACTGTCACGCGACGGCATAAAAAAACATTAAAGGGATTACCTATATCGTTTTTTCCCCACCTTTTTCTCGCGACTGACACAATGAGTTATCACGATCGGTAATCAGCAAACGATTTTATTATTTGTTGTAAAATTGGCACATGAAACATATCTGAGCAATATGTATTAATAAAATGCGTTAATGTTGGGGCAGAGTAACGAATAGCTTTGCCTTTTATTAAGTGTATTTATTAGCTCATTCTGTTACAATAAACGAACAACGACTAATTACGCGACAGGTCGCGCAATTTGCCGCGGCGCTAATTGCCATGTAACTGTAGCTGATAGCTAATAGCGGAAACGCGTAAATCAAAATAAAATTATCTTTTAATCTGTCCAACAGTTAATACAATGATAGTCCTGTCAATTTTATCAGATACCGACAGAGAAATCATATTTTAAGGTAATATAACAGTTTTGGAACTTTTTATTACAGTTGTAAATTTTCAAAATGACTTCTGATTCTTGTTTGTTTGAAATTAAAAATTTTGTCATCTTCATTTTACAGTTCTTTATCCGAATTCAGTGAAAAACAGCAAAAAAAAAGAAGAAAGACCGATTATACTTGAAACGATAATTATAATTAGACTTCGACGAAGCGGCTTTCGATCTTTATTCGGCTTGTTTCTTTAATTGCGACGGAATAATAATTGTATCATTATTTACCAAACGTCTCGTGCATATTTATCGGATGAAGGAAGAAACGGAAAGGGGGGGAAAAAAAGCGGGGCGTCGAGAAGGAAAGACACGGAGACGAGGAAAATGCGTGGGCATCGCTAATCAGGAATGGCGCCACTCGAGGCGGATTATCAACCTGCGAGTCTGCGAGGTGCGCCGATAAAAGTGTGCGCGAGGAAGAGGACCAGGGGAAAACGAGCGAGAAATGAGATCCTGTAAACTCTCGGCGCGATGTAAACGACCGCGCGATGGTGATCGCGAGCCGCTTACATCAGAGATTCGCTACCGCACTCACGGCGCATATGTAACGAGACACATGAGTAGAAACATCGCATCGTTCGCAGAATGTGCCTAATTTTGGTTGATAGAGAAAGATGTTCGAGAGTTCATGGTAATAAGAAAATCAAGAATATCACTTTCAAAATAAGAAAATTATTATTTTTCTAAAAATAAAAAAAATTTTAATTTTCATTCCCAAAGCAAGAAAGTTACAATCTTTATTTCTCAGAATAAAGAGAAAAATTTTTTTTGATAATCAGAAGATCAAAAATTTAAATTTCCGAGATATTAAAAGAAAATATCGCTTTTCTTCAAGTGTGGACTTTCATCTTATTTTCTTTATCTTCATTTATTTGTTATCGTACAGTTGTAATATTAAAGGACATACGCAAATAAAAACGTAAATCACTGCTTTTGTATGCGATGAATCTTGAATTTTCTATTTTTATCGAAATGTCAACACGTAATTAAGAGAATCATTAAGTATCAAGAAACGATAACTCCTGGAAGGCCGATACATATTGTTGCGGGGAAAAAAAGTGCCACGAAACGGGTCACGTGAGCGCATTAGAATGCTAATCCTTGTGACAAATGCCTGTAGGATCGTTAGTCCTTACAAAGTGCGAGATAGCGCGCCGCTAAGTGATTCCTCCGTCCGCAAGGACACAAGTCAATTATCTTTTTTCCACCGATTTACATCTTTTACTGTCGTTCTACGTTTTATACCACCGATTGCAGATATAATAAACGATGCAAAAAGTCTTCTCGAAATAGCGTCCATGAATTTTTTGCGTCTGCCAACTGCGCAATTTAAATAATTAAAGACGCAATGAAATAAGTTTGTAGACGCTATAAAATCTAAATTAAAAAGCTTCCTCTATGAGGAAGCAAAAAAACGATAAAATAATAAAATATAATATTTCAACAATTTCAAACTAATGTATGCAAATTATATTTATTCAACAAATATTATTTGTTTTATTAAATTGTATTAATTTATAATTGTTATTAAATACAATTATTGGATCGAATTTTTCGAGCATTCTCTATAAACCTCAAACGCATTATTATGAATTGTTTCATCATATCTCAATTGCTAAAAATAAATTTCGCGAATCATTTGCCGCCTCAAAAAATTCTGGGGATACGGGAAGGTGTTTCAATTGCGGTAAAAAATATGAAATGCGTCGAACAGCATCCTTGGAGTGCTGCGTTCTAAATTCGTGCAGCGGTTTTCGAGTGCGTCAATATTATGCGTCCAGAAATAAATACGCAAAGACGACGGCGATGAAGATGACAACAGTGAAGGCGATGCCTGAATTCCTTCAGAACTTCTACTTTGAAGCGGCCGCGACGGATCGGCCGCATTCCGTTATCACGTGCAACTCTCGTAAAGTTAAATGATCCAAGCGCCAGCTGCAACGCGAACGGTCTGGGATGCTTTAATACAGACTTCTCGATTGTTTCTATAAAAAAAGGATTTCGTAATCGCGCCAGTAAAAAAAATGCCGTACCTACTCAAGAATTAAATTAATTAAAAATAACTACGGTAATATTCTCATGCATCATTAAGCGCGCACTTACGCAAAACGTTTTCAATACCGCTTCGCGGAAAATCGACGTGAGCGAAAGTTTAACCCTCAAAGTACTCCGTCGGGTTGTTTTCGTCCACCCGAAAAATACGATCCTGAATATCTTTTGAATCCGGAACAGTGGCGACATCTATTGTGTACGTAAAAAAAACTTTAGGGTAGGAGGGTCCTTCACGCGCAAGGACATCTTGGTCTGTCAATTTGTCTCCGGATGCCAGCGAGAACAAATCTCAAAAGGTCGAAAAGGACCCGACGGAGTCTTTTACGTAAGTAAAAATGCACTTTTTTCCAAACTTTTTTTTTCTTGAAAATCACCTAATTTTCATAGTTTTGACGCATTTTCAAGCATTTTGGTGTATATGTTCTAGGCATAACCTATTGCCCCTCCATAAGCGACAGGAAAACAAACCAATGTTGTGGTTTGTGCGGTAAATTTGTCTGCGACGATCACCGCGTTAATTGTTGCACCGATTGCTTATAATAAAAATTGATAAAAACATGCTGTTGTTCTCTTACAGCCCTTATTTTCCTTGAAATAACGTGAAAACGCCACTTGAAAATTGCCAACTTTCAATCAGTGAAATAGGATATCTGGTTTGATCCTACGCTATTGTGACCGTTACCATCGGAAAGAGCAACTCTTTTCCTGTAAGAAACTGTATTTGAAAATTTTTTTAACTCATTTTTTATATTTATTATGAATTTTTAAAAAAATCACTTTTTTTTCAATTTCTTTATGCTAATAACTAAAAAAAAACTATTAAAGAAAAAAAATTTTTAGAAACCAACATCACAGCTTAAAAGAGGAAAGTTCAAAGAATATCCATGAATTTTGCGGAATTTTTTGAATGATATTTAATATTATTTATAAGTCGAAAGGCAAAAAGGACCCGACGGAGTACTTTTAAGGTGCCAAAAAGCACGGAGTCGTTTGAGGGTTAAACAGATTTCGAGTCGCTTAAAAAATATTACATACGTATAAAATTAAAGGTTGCGACCATATAAAGTTTCTCGAGTAAAAACGTGGAATTTGTGGTACTAAATTATGTTGATAATCGACATTAAAGATTAAGAAAACGGTTCTTGCACAAATAACGAACAAAAAACGAAATCCTGCTCTTTAATTATCGCATATGCGTATGTGTACTTCACGTATGTAATATTTACGGAATAGTCTGAGTAAACAACGCAGCGCGCGTGTATTATTACCGGTAATATCTTTTTTCTTTCTTTTTTCGAAACTGATGACTCAGGAATGACATTTTCCCTTCGGAGCCAGAGAGACGCGCGCGTGTCGCGTTGCATACGATTTGCGTGACATTTCTGTGACAACAGAAATACGATTCGATGGCTAGACTACGTCGTGAAGGCGATATTCGACGCCGCGGTGACCGGCCAGTCAGGTTTACATCCCGGCACGGCGATACCTGTACCCCCGATGTGCGTCAACGATCATGTAACTATGCAAACATGCAAACGAGACGGACCCGCTTACATCGAAATTATTATTAATTGGAAAAAAAACGATAATTTGATATTTATACCAATTTTAAGGCAAGATCTACGCAAGTAACCTTTAAAAAAAATTGATTTTTTGCAATATATATATATATATATATGCTATTATTAATATGATTCTGTAATAATTTTAGATTTTATCGCTGTGAAGAGTTATTACGTTGTTCCATTCGTCCAACGGATATTAATTACCCTTATAGCGAGATACTATTGGTCGAAATAGCTCTCTTCATCATGCTCACAAAGATCGAATCAAGCGCCATTGATTGGATAACGCTCAAACAACGTATTTACATATTTATGTAAATATGTTTAACGGAGGATCAAGATTGCATATTAGAATCATTATTACGCGCTTATATGTATCATGCGAATACTTTTATCGGTAATAATTGTAGCATTAAATCATGCTACGATCGCTGGATCTCTTATTTATCTCGGGGCCGTTTCAGCGAGCCCGGAATTCACAACTGCAATTACACTAATCCTCAAATGTGAATGATACGTATTGTTAAGCTTAAGCTGCCTAGCCGTCTCGTCGTATTATGGCCGCAAATTAAACGCATCCGGTCTCCGATCCGACACGCGGTAGCATTCGTGAAGAAAACTCTACGTCGATTCCATAAGAATCGACCCGTTAGATCTCCAAAGCGATACATCCCTTTGAAAGGTAAATAAAGAAATAAGGTTACAGGCTTGTAAGGACCTCCAGCGTTCTAATGAAGTCGTTTAGTAGCAAGAGCTCGTACTCCAATTAGCTATGTAGCGATTAACTGACTCTCGTTTCGTACACAATTTCCATTAATATCTCTTTCGTTAATTATATTATATGAACGCAAGAACAAATAGAGAGAAAATTGCGGGCCGAACGAGCGATCCTAAATTACCATTAAGACAAAGATCCCGACTGCGATGAGGTAGCTAACAAACAAATGTAAATTTCTCTGAAGGCGTCGTACGAAAACAGCGTTCTGTCTCCCAACTCTCGGCAATTTAATGCTGGTTACGCTTAATAGCCAACCGCTTGATTGTCTTAACAAGACCACTCCTTCCTTCAACCTGTTTTTTTTTTGTTAAGCTACCTCGAGGATAAAGAATGAAGGAAAGGAGTCTCAAAATACAAAATTCAAAGACGCTAACCGTAAAATATACAGTAATTTTTTAATCATTTAATATTATTTTTTTTTGAGAGAGAGAGATGGAAAAAACATAATATATAAATTTTTAATTTATTTGGAACGAGTTTGTGGCATAAAAATAGGTTAAACATATTCTGCGCTATACAATAAATTTTATTTCTGCATAAATAACCTGCCGGAGAACGAGGTAAAGGTCAATTGGTGAATTTAATTTCATAATAAAGTTATTAATTCCAATATTCCAAATGAGGATGAAATGCCAATGTTGTACGAAATGTCGAATCTCACGAGTATTAAAGATTCTTAATATTAAAATTCAATTCTCGCGATTCGCGAACGACTCTAGTTAACGATGAACGAAGACAAGAAATGGAGAGGACCAGAGAGACTGAAAGGGAGAGGGTATGTAGAGGAAAAAGATCCGAGAGTGCCGCCTACGGAGAGCGGATGCCGGGTCGGCGGGGTCACCTCTCCGGCAAAATGAATCTTTTATGCCTCTCTTATGAGTCGCTTTTACGACGCTTCTTCGCGTCCTCGCGCGTGCGAGAACGAGGCGTTTCTTTCTCCAGACTATAGAGAAGGAAAAAATCAGCTCCGGGTCGGTTCACCCGATTCATCCGTACGCTGAAGCCACTGAATGGGATCAGAGCATGAATTAAATTCTCCCAAAAAAATTTTAATTGCATGAATGAAACATTTAATTTTAAATAAAACACTTTTATAAGTCCCCATCCGCTGCAAACTTGCGGTCAATGACCATGCAATTGAGCAAGTTATGTCCTTCAAATACTTGGGTATCGAAATCTCCTCCTGCCAGGACCGGAAAGTGAGGTTACTACACCTAACTAAGAAAGCGGCAAGAATGGCAGGGTGCCTACGTGACCTAATATGGAACAACAGACACATGAAGAGAAAAGGAAAAGTCCGGATCTACAAAACATGCGTCCGACATATTCTGACATACGCAGCCGAAACCAGAGCGGACACCGTCAAAATCAAAAGCATGGTGCGGACCGCTGAGATGAGGGTACTAAGAAACATCGCAGGGTACTCTCTCAGGGACAGGATCCGAAACACGAACATCCGGGAAATCTGCGAAATTCAGGACGTGGTTAGATGGGTCAGACAGAGAAGGAGAAAATGGACCGAGCACGTATCAAGGATGCAAGACGACAGAATCGCAAAGATCGCTAGGGATGGAAAGCCCCACTCCAGGCGTCCCCCGGGAAGACCCCCAAAACGTTGGATGGATAGCTGATGGACGTCAACTTCACTGCAGGAGGAGGAATAGCTGGAAAAACAGGCTTGGCTTATTTCAAGAAGAAGAAGAAGAAGAAGAAGAATTTTATGAGTAAGAGAGTACGTCTGAATCGATTTCACATTATATTTCGTACGGAAATATTATTTTTCAGATAATACTTTTTGGACAAAATCGGGGGAAAAGAAGGAAGGCATAAATTTATCTCGAAAATGTGGATGCGTAAAGTATGTAGGTATTTGTGCAAATCGTCTCGAATTAACGGCCGCGTAATATGACAGGCTAAAAAAGGATGATTTATATAGGCATTAGAAGGAAACAGCCGCGGCCTACAAAAATTCCCGACTCCCTTCGGGCTATTTCGGACACGAGCCGCGGCAGCTTCCCTAATGCGAGGTCTCGGGTCTCGGGTCTCGTCCGCCTCGCACACGTGGAAGAGCGAAACGCCGCGCGCCGCCGCGGGCATCAGCATCAACAGGATCTCGTGTCTCTCTCTCTCTCTCTTCCACTCTTTCGTGCGATATATTGATATTAATGTGGTCCCAACGGCCATGGAGCATCCGCTTAATGAGAACGATCGTCGCTCGTGCCACGAGCCACCCTATTATTCAATTCAATAACGCAACCCCACGTGTCCCGTGACGCCTTCTAATTGGCCTGTCGGAAAAATTTCTAGACGTGTCCTCGGACAATCGCAAACTCTTTAAATTCTCAATAAATTTTTGAGAAACATTTCGTCGGAGATTATGAAAGAAACGGATTTTTTGTGTAACTAAAAATTGTTACATACACTGTTAAATTCGTAGTTATACTCAAATTATACTCAATTTAAGTCATATTTAACCATTCGTGTAGGTTGTCGCTGCTCCTACTCAATACGTCGTTAATTTAACTAAAACAATGTTAATTTAACTAAACCAATGGAGCTAAAATAATACTGTTTTGTATCAAAATAATAAATTTCGACACACACGGTAGTTAAAAATAATAAAATGTTAACTCAAGGTTTGGTTTAAATTTCATCTTTTTCACCTTTATGTTTTCATTACTTAATACTTTTTTACCTTGAATTTCACCTTTAGTACTTAACTAGTGTATCCAAAATCGTGAAAAAAAAACCGTCTAATTAAGTCGTCAATTATTTTCTATTAAAATATATTGTAAATATATCATGCGTAAATTTTCTTAATGTCCCCTCTACTTTAACAAAAACCATTAATGTATGCGAAATCACTATTAACGACGTGTCCATCTTGGCACGTCGCAGTAAAACTGAATGAAAAATAATGAAGCGTGAAAGAGGCATTAACGTGACCGAACCAGACGAGACAAATGCTTTTCTATTACGAGGAAACTATTCTAAATATAACGAGACCTAAATACAACGTTGGAGACAGAAAAAGAGAGAGAGAGAGAGAGAGAGAGAGAGAGAACGATGTAGCCTCGAATCTTACGAGGAAACTGATTGTGAGTACTTATTATAAAAGAGCAGCTTATTAATTCTATCAGTATTCTGATAGAATTTCTGATCTTCATAACGTAATTAATTTGATAACGTCGATATGGAATCAGCTAAAAATATAAAACATTCTTATCTCATCTTTGATAAGTTGTGCTAAATCATGGTAAACAGAAAAATGACAAAACTTCAAAAACACAGAAAATTTCTAGATTAGATAATTAATATCCTCTGAAAGAAATAAATATTCAGTAAATTATACATAAATCTTAAAATAAATAATATATTTATGCCGAAATATATAAATCAATATTCAATAAATACTAAAATAGAAAAATATTGAATTAATGAGAAGAGCTAATAAATATTAAAATATTTCAAAATATTGAATTCTTATTTAAATTTATTTTTAATTTGTAAACATTAATTAATTTACTACAATTTATTAAAAATTCTGCAAATCTGCCAAGGATGCATTCGGAAAAAAGCTATTATTCTTCAATTTTGTCAACTTTTACGAGAATTGTACAAAGATGCTTCTCGAATCGCGGAAGATTTTGCGCGATTCGACCGTTTTTGCGCATATACAGAAAGTAAAAAAGTTGTTTTGTATCAACACAGAAGATATAATTGGCGTTTCCATTTCGCAATAAATACAGGGACACGCATGTAATTTCAAGATGACGTTCGCGTTGATAGAAAAAAGTAATCGTTTCGCAGCTGCACACGAGTTTAATAAACCAGCAGAGGGACTCGGTTGTTTGTCATTATATAAGTAATCACCAGCTGTTCGCGGGATTTGCCACCAACCAAAAAAGATTGCAGCCCGCCTGAAAAGTCGGGCATAAACGTGGCGACGCGCCAGAAAAGTCGCCGCGAAAAATACATCGTGGCAACGCACTTTTTATTTCTCCCGCTTTAATCTTCTCGAAAAAAAAAAACGCTCCTCGCGTTCGCGCGTCGCACTGCGAGAAAGACGGTCATGTTCACGGCCAAATATTCGATTTAATCCCAAACGCGAATCGCGATCATGCCATAAGCTTTTAATTCAATTATATGTGTTGCTAATAACATGGGTAAAATTAATTTTAATTCTGCGATTGTGATGAAATCGAGTTTTTCAAGAGTAGGTACAATATGTTGAGACATCTGTGTTGAAAGGGTACGAAAATAACGAGTCTAAAAATTGATTTTATAAACGCAATTAAAATTTTACGCGCAAGTAAAATTTCTTTGATTTAAACAAATAATTCTCGAAGACTAAACCATAGTATACTAAATCGATTTCTAAAATTCAAAAAATATATAAGTATTTAAACTTGTGTTAACTTGTGGAGTTAATTTGAGACCTACATTACGATCGGTGCTATTTTCAAGAGAATTTTAAATTATACGACGAAGAATTATTTCGTTATTTTACAAAATAGAACGCGACACGGGTTCATGTGACTTTTCGATCGGCGGTTTTACCTTCGTATGAAGACCCGAGAAGAAGGTACGCCGCGGCACGGAATACGACGACATGTTGATCTTATTGACGACCATTGTCATGCTATAGCTGCCAGATGGATTTCCTTCTCGCGATACGTCGATTCCAAGTCCGAGATCTTCTTTTATCCACTCGTTCGTCCTTCCTCGTGCAGCACCGACGTGATACTTCCGCGTCGAGGCCGACACGTTCGTGTGCTCGTCTCTATCAAATGTACTTATCCGCACGCTCCGTCTCGAAGTACTGTGACCGTCTCAGAATTTTCGTCGAATTGCGTTCCACTGGGGAAACCATCAGCAGGTCGGCACTGGGAAAACCTGAAGAGCCAGGCTCTCGGGCAGAAACTCGCGCGCAAAGAGGCAGTAAACGACTCCCGTTATTGGAATCCGTGATGGCGCAAGAAGATTCCCTCGCGTACCTCCGCTATAACTTTCCTCCCGAGGATCGCCACGTGAAGATTCGTGAGAACGATCAGAGCATCCAGGTTTTTTTCCGAGCTCGTTACGTGCAATAATACTGAATGGAACGCACCGAAGCTCGAAGATATCTCGAAGGGTCTCAATCGCTCTCCGTTCTGGAGATTTATATTTACTTCCAGGCGCTCGACACACCGCGCCGAATGGATCTCCTCTTCAAATGTCACTACTTGGAGATCCCATTGGAAGTTTACTTAGGCAAAGGCCTGTCAAACTGTCGTTTTCATTTCTAGCGCCATGTCGAATGGAGACACACATTAAAGAGTCTTCTTCTTCGACTACTGTCGCCCTGTCGCCCGAAGAAACGGTGAGAGTCTGATGCGTTTCAGAATCTCGTACTTATCTTCGCGCGCCGCGGATCACGCTGGAAGGATTTCTTCTCCGAGGAGCGCACTCGACGAGGAAGAAAGCCTAACGAGAGCTGCGTAACAGCGGAAGGCTATCGTGGTACGCGTGGTCCTTCGAGTCGGACGCGCGCGAGAACACTGAAGGAACGCTCGTCGACGGTGTTATATATAGCCTCCCTACCCCTGGCTCGCGAACCGAACGAGGTTCTCCTCAGGCCTCAGGTTGCACCGCACCGCGGCGCGGGACGTCGGAGTCCGTCGGACGGCGGGTAACGGCGGCGGCATCACCGTGACCTTCGAACCCGGAGGGATGTGTCAAGGGACACCCCGAGGAGGGATAGAGCGCCGACCATTGGAGGCTGGACAGGAAGATGACCGTGGTAGGGTGGCCAGAGGCCGGTCGCAAAAGCGCGAAACGATGACGAGGAGATCGATTCGCCACTCGTGCGACGCGACATGTCGATCCGATGTAGCGCGCGAGAGAGCGACCAATGTCAGCGGTGCGGAAGGTGGGGGATGTTACCGGGTATGGGTGACGAATGTTCGTTCCTCGGTGAGCGTGTGTAGGAACGACGATCGTTGCTGAACACGCTAAACATGATGAAATAATTTGCGACAGGTAGACAGGTACTATTGTACGGCGATTATCATCGGCGCCGCCGTAACTTCGAAAATGTAGCTGTTACGGCGGAGGTGTTACTGGGTGCTTTCGTGAAACCGCCGAGTACCTCTAGCGACACACGATTTTAACGAGTTTACGCTCTCGTACTCTCTGAAGGTCGAAGAGTGAAATGCAAGTGTAATGGAAGCTTTGATGTTACATAATTTCAGTTATGACATCAAATTGATCTCTTTTCTCGTCTCCGCATCTAATCTAAAATTTAATTCGCTCAACTTCCTGTTTTCGCATAATTCGTCCGAAAAGTAAATTTCCTTTCGGTCACGCTTTCGTCGAACTGCACATGTGACGGAACGCAATGTGTACGTGAACACGCAACTTTTTTGCGACACTTTAAAAGCGAAACGAACGTCAAGCGAGTTTTCATCGCTTTTCCTCGAATTTCTTTCTTCACGGATGTCGCGAAAGAAGGATCTCTTATAGGGATTTCCAAGGGAACAGCTGACGGCGTTCGAGAAATAACAACGAGGATCCGATTAAGGAGGTCAAGGAATAACGCACGCGCGAGAAATAGCGTATCGGTTGATGTTTTTTTTACGCTAAGACAAAATTCCGGCGAAGCGCCGCGAAATTGGAGCGGAAGCGAATTCCGCCGTGGTCAGCGACACATGGTGTGACTGATGGCGAAATCCGGAGAGACAATAAATACACACGACAAATACCTATGTATGTCTCATCTCTTTCTCTTTCTCTCTCTGTCGCGATCAACAAATCAAAAAATGTATGTACATTAATTAACTTTATTTATTTATTTTTAATAACAATTGATATTTACCTGATTAACTCATTGTTTTAAGAATGAAGAAAAAAAGATGTATAAGTAAAAAGATGCTATTTTGAAAAAATATATTTCAATTCTCGTTCGAAAAGGATTTTGTCTCGTGTTATCTTATTTAAAAAGCCAAATTAAGAAAAAAAGCCTTCTCGCAGCGAATCCTGTCATCAGGAAGATCGACAGCGTAGACGGTCAGTAGGCGTCGATGAATCAGGTTCGGACGTCTCGACACCATTAATTCCGAACGACGGCAACGACGAACGGCTTCGACGGCTTATACTTGCGACGAGCGCTCCGGAAAGAAAACGATAAGCAGCAAAGTGAAGAGAAAACACGACGACAGCGAGTTGTGCATGCGATTTATTTTCGCTCCTACGTGCATTGGAGAATACAGAATGTCCCGTGGCGAACGTTTCTCCAGATGATAGAAGCAGGGACGAGAAAAAAAATGTATAGTTTTCACGTAATTTATATGAATTTCGAAAAATCGAAGAATACGGTAATCTGATTTCTTTTGCAATTTTGTCGACGCATAGTTCCCGATGCACAAGCTATTTTAGAAACCGCGACCTTAATTGAAATCTCCCCAACATCCGCAACGTAAAAGTAACAAAGTCCGGAATGTCAAATCACTCGTGACGATTACCGCTGTTGACACGATGTCACGAGGTATTCGCCCCGTCATTCGTGGTACTTTCACCTCGCGTCGATTATTGTTGAAATTTCGAGCTCGACGCGTAGCCGGAGTCATCAGATCAATCACGATTATCCTATGAATTATTTACTCGATGACGAGTGAACAATTACGACGATAATTTCGTCACCGAGTATAAAGGAGAAGTATCCTATTGGGAGAGCAGTCTCTTTTCAAGCGGGCCAAGGCCGTACTTTTCAAGCAATCATGATCCTTTTTTCGCCCTTTCCACAGCTATCAATTTAGGCCTGTTTCGACATTTCGTACGGTATCATGACAATGCAGTCGTCTTCTCCATTACAGTATACCGTTACAGTGTAATATCAATTATTTCTTTCTCATATAATCCGTATTTTAATCATAATTTATGTATGAAATATACATAATATTTTATATTTCCTTTTTCTCCCATAATTTTGATCTACATGCCAATTTCAATGTATGTATAAAAGAATATAATTATATAAAATATAAATATCTTGAATTATTTTTTATTACTACTAAGAAGATTGAGATTAAAACTATATGATATTATATATTGAGAACTTTTGCATTGTATTCTTATAAATAATTATATTCTTGTCACGCATCAGACCTTCGTTCCACGAGCCAGTTTTTTCCAGTAATAAGCATAAAATATTTAGAACGGAATAGTTAGTTTTCAAACGGAAGCCGAAGAATAGTGTGACAGAGAAAAAGAGAAAGAAAGAAAGAGAAAAGGGATAGAGAGAGAGAGGGAAGGGGGAGGGAGAGCGAGAGAAGCAGACGAGAGGATTCGCATATAACACTCGTGATGGATGTGAATTGCTCCCGGTGGCAGTAATTTGCGTCTTTTTTCCTGTCTTCTCCGCTGCTTCCTCTCCCGGCATCGCTCCTCTTCCCCTCACCTGCTCGATCCATCTGTTTGCTTATGTAATGCTTGTGCAATAATCACTGGCGTTTGAGCAATTGACTGCCCGCGGCGGTACCGTGACGGTCCCACGATGATGAATTAAAGAAAAGAAAAAAAAGAGCACGGCGGGGGGAAGCACTCTGTGTTTCGTCTTTCGTCCTTTCTCGGCCAACTTGTCGAGCTTGACATTGCAACGGCAGGATTTATGCCGTCGCGTTAATCTACCACGTTTCCGCTTCGCATTTCTCATAATATATGTGATATCTTGCGTGTAGCAATCGTGTTGGACATGTGATAAATAAAAAAAAAAAAGATGTATCACAAATATTCTGTAAAATCATTTTAGTAATTAAAAATTAAGTTTATTAATTAAGAAATTCAATTTAATTATTTAATTACTTCAATTATAGATTGAGATTTAATTAAATTTCTTAGAAACCTTTCTCTTGCACTAAAAACGTGGTATTCTGGCGTTCAAAAGGATGATTAGGCATTACACCAATCATTAAATCTTTCGTATTAATCGCAGTCAATTGTATCAATCATTAAGTGAAAGCGTAACTAATAGAGAATCTTCATTGGTCATTGGTCATTGGATAAATTTTTTATAGGAAATGTAATAAATATGATATTTTTTACTGTGTAGTGTAGTGTATGCTAATGAAATATGGGCAATAAAATGTAATAATGGAGCAAATATAATTGTACTAAATATAGATTTTAGAGCGAATGTCGAAGCACGGAATAATAATCGTGAATTCGCGATAAAATATGCGAAACGAATCAATCACGCAATCTGAACGCAACTCTACCCTATCATTTCATATAGCGATTTTATTACAAATAAAATCCGGTCAGGAGTTTATCGTTCTGTATTCTTGGAAAGAAGGCGCGTATAAGAACGCAACGAAGGTCGTAAAAGATCAACGGAAAATCTAATAACGTTCACTGTGGAAAGTAGGTACACTCATAGGTACTTATTGGCTGAATTAATCGGAAATCGAGATCGCGAGGAGGGTGACATAAAGCGATTTTTTCCAAAGGCACGGTGGTGATAAACTGCAAAGAGAATTGTCCCATCGCGAAAAAAGAGAAAGAGAAATTTACTTATTATTGATGCAATTAAATTTGCAAGATTACGCGCGAACATTGCGCAAACGCATGATGCTCGACATTTACGAGCGATCTAATCATAATTAATGATAGTGATATAAGAGATTCTTTTCTCTCTTTCAAACAAGGACTAGCGAAAGTGTGGCAAATGCGACTTGAACCTATCATTCTATTTCTTACTAGAAGATAATATTATTTTTAATATTATAATCAAGAAATATAAATATTTGAATTTATATACTGCAATGTGGATCTGAATATAGACAAGTAATTATCTAATATTATTCAAATGCATTAATTATCAATTAATAGAACATATGTGAGTGAATGAGCTTATGTGCGTACAGTACCTATTGGTAAGAATTCCATCAAATTAAAAATTATAATAAATTAAGATTTATATTAAAATAAAAATGAAATTTAATTAAATATTGGAAAATTAGAACTCAAATGAAGAGAAATAGTAAATTAGAAATTAAATTACATTATATTTAATTAAATTTACATGTTAGCTAATAATGTTAAAATATCGTAAGACTTGTGAATTATAATGTTAAAAAAATACGAACACGAGATTTTAGCGTACTATAATTCCAGAGATAAAAGTTTTGATATTGCACTTTCGTTGGTTTTGCTTGCGCGTATTTTTCTTGCGAATATTTCGGTTCACTTTAATCGGTATTAAAATTGGCAACAAATTAGCTGCATTTATAACTTCCACGAGATGGCTTGGAATTTCGCCAAATTTACACAAACGTGTTGTGCCAAGTACACCGAATCGAACATCGAGCGATCGTTGCCAAACACGTAGAGAATGTAAGCGTATCAAACACGAGTCAATAATTTTCATTTATAAGTATCCATATTTCTTTTTACGCGAATACTGCCTAAAAAGATATTACTTCTACTAACAAGTGGATCTATTTATATATAAACATGATTATTTTTAAAAGATATTATATCTTCGGAGATGAGATTTATAGAAATAAACAGTTAGATACTTTTAAATTAATAGAAACTATAGACTGTATTTTCTTCAAATTCCTTTTCTTCCTCTTCTTCATAGTACTCTTCCTCCTCTTCTTCTTCTTCTTCCTCGTCTTTTTCGTCTTCGTCCTCGTAAAACGCTTCTTGTTCATCCGGTGCTAGTAGTATCACATCTTCTACTCCTTCGGGGAAATATTCCGTTATCATTCCTTGAGCCTCTTCGTCAACCTCTGCCACGAAGAACGGCTCGATGCCGGCGAAAGCCAGGAAGGCTTCTTCGTTGATCCTTCGAATTATGACTACGAACACCTCGACGCCCGTTTTGTACTTCACCTTTCGGAAATAATTTTGATTCGCCACAAATATCTTTGCATCGTTAAATTATAATAGAAAAATATAACAATTTATTTAATTCTCCATTGAATTTATCGAAGTCTTTTAGTTTATTCTAGAAGGGGAATTATGCATTTAATCTGATTCAATTTTATCGGATTATAATTGAAGGAAAATAGTGCACCTTCTCGAAATCCTCGGGCGAAGACGCGAGACGTCTCGCGTAAGGCGGCCGATCGAATTCGAAGGCGCCGAAATATTCGATAGCATCACGATTCAATTCGTACGCATCTCGCACGATACTGAATTTCGATGCGTCGAACTTGAAAGCGTACAACGGCGGAGGAACTGCCGGCTCCTCGTAAGGATGAGTCTTCTCCATGTAAACTGGGAAGAGAGTCTTGAAGACGTGAACTTTACTTCTGGCCTACGTATATGAAATTCCGCGAATCGTGTTTGTAACAATCTCCCGCTCGCAATAAATTTTCAATAAGTAATACTTTCTTGTAAACGCTATTATTAACAGTTATACTATTTGTACTCTCTAAATCTCATATACTAATATATCAGAGTGATTGCGATAGTCACCCCAAAATAGAGGGTTGTTACTCTAATTTGAATAAATATCTACTTATAAGGTAGGAGTGAATTTTCCACTCAAGTTTTTATAGCAACTCAAATTATTCCTAATAATTATATCCTATAGAATTTTTCTTATCTTTATATTAAATTAATTTAATCCGTTTAATTAAGTTGATTAATTTTCAAGCTTTGTCGTCCAAGTACCTGGGGAGGCACCCAAGCCGCGGGGTGCACGCGGCGCACATCGCCCTCAATTTCCGGATCCGGCTCGTGCACGTGCACGTGCCTCTGCATGTAAGGTGCATCGTAAATCGGTCTGATTGCAGGTACGTCAGTTTGTAAAAGAGGCGGCGGTCCTTTCGTGACGATGCTGACAAGATAATTCTCGACGTCGTCGATCGCACGGATCGGGGACATCATCGAGTCGCGGTCCGGGCCCTCGTAAGGATAATGGACCGGCCAGTCCGGATGGGGCGGTTTGCCTTTCAATCTCATCGCCATGCATTTCCCGTCGGTCAGCCCTGAAGAAGCGCGTTCTGTTACATTTTTCTGCTTCTTTCTTTTACTTTTAAAACGCTTTATAACGATACATAGAAACGCGACTGTATATGAAAAGTGAATATCATGAATAGTAAATTATAGCGCAACATACAATCCGTCAGTTATTATTACATCACGCAGATCTCGTGGTTATTTCTGATCCTGGGACCCGTCTACCCGGTGCCACACCTTTTATCAATTCCTTGGTGATGTCGACGCCGCTCTCGACAAACATCTTCCCGATCATGTCCTCGTTCAGCTGGATCCGCGCTTCCTCCTGCACGTCGAAGCATTGCCTGAAGAAATCCTGCACGAGCTCCGTGTACGGCGGACTCTGCATCTTATCCCGGGGCCTTCCACGCTCGTCTTTGAAGACCCACGGATAAAGCACTAGCGCCGTCTGCTCGCACAACTCGGCCATCATTTGCGCCATGAATCGCTCATATTTCTCCCGTCTCTCGGCTTCCTTCCTCGCTCGTTTCTCCTCCTCCATCGCTCGCCTTTTCACCGAGACGATTTTCGTGAAATATATACGTGACTTTTTTCGAGACTGCGCTTCATTAACCTCGCGACACGAGGTCGTTGCGAATAAAATCTCCGACAATAAGCCCGGATAAAAATGAGGACAGTTAAAAGAAAGATTTAGAATGCTCTACAAATGCTTATCAAACTATTATCATTGTACTATAGCCGGTGTCTCACAAAATATCGCTGTATCTGATGTATCATTTTTCTCAATTATCAAAATATTACAAAAGTTAAATCGTAGATTACTTCTAGCTCTACAAAATCGATTCTGCTTCATTCACCTAATGGCTTCTTGCTTTTTCCATCGGATCTCCTCTTCGGGCGCCCGTTCATACACATCCAAACACCACTTCGGGGCTTCTAATTGTTGCACTCTCTTTATCTCATTCGTCAGCAGTTTCCGCAAGCTCGGACAGTGCGCCCCAAACATCAGATTCACCATCTTGCCGTCCTGCAGAAACACCCAGGCGGGTTCACTTCGGCCTCGGAATCTCGCCAAGTCGTCAATGTCGTCGTTTCGCGCGATCGCGTAATCCACCACGTCGCCGCCTATCTCCATCTTGATCTTCCTCAGGGTGCTCACCATGGCAGCGCATGGTCCGCTCCAGTCCGAGTACACATCTACGACGATCAAGCCCGGGCGACTCAATAACTGTTGCCACTCCTCGTCAGTGCTCACCTCGATTTGTAGGGCCGCGGGTCCAGTCTTCTTCATGATATTTCGTCGCGGATCGCGATTACTGAAGAAACTTTAACCTCGCGAAAAAGGACAAGTGCTCTGGCTAATCGTGTGAAGTGTCGCACGAGAGATAAATGCGGAGTGAAAAATGACACGAGAGCGTTGACAACGATCTTCGTAAAACGATTTTTTTCTGAAATGGAAGACTGGCGTGTTTTCTTTAATGCTTGTGACGATAGGTATTTATAATTATTTAACAGATTTAACAGATGGAAACTCTTATAGAGAGAAAAGTAACACAACTTAGGTGTTCATTTTAACATATAAAATACAAAGAATTCGTACATTTACATATAAATTGTGTTATTGTAACTCTTAGAAACGTCGAATAAATACAATGACAATATGTTACATTAATACCAGTGTATGTAAAAAACTTCTACACGGATAGAAATCCATTCAAATACGAAATGTTTTTTTACTGTGTACATTAAGTGTCTTCTATTATCTTGGTGGATTTAAAAATGTTTAATTTTTTAAAAACATTTATCTCACATATTTTCTCTTTTTATTTGGCGCAATTTTCTGATTTTAACAGTTTTAAAAAACATTTTTACATTTTTAAAATTATGAATTATGTTGAACACTTATTATTCACCTAAACATTCTTTTTACGAAAATACCATTTACATTGCATTGCATAATTATTTTATATTTTTGATATATTAAAATAATTGTATACAACAGTTTTTCGTACCGACGCGTGCACTTGGCGACTTTATTTAAGATATTTTTAAAAAAGGTAGTTTTTTAATGATCATATATGTAGGGGAGACCGGGGCAAACTTGACACCAGGCTTTTTGCCAATTTAAATCTATCGTAGAAACTTGCCTTTCCTACTGTAAATGCGTCTTTATGTGCCAGTATTATCAACGGAATTTGGTGACATTCTGAGTTATGGTGTAATTTTTAGCGCGATATAAGCGTTTTTGATGGTGAAAAGTAATTTTTCTGATTTCTCGAAAGTTTCTACTCTTTCATCGAGCTTTACACTGAGAAAAAAAAGCTGTTGCTTCAATTAAAGTGCTATCACGGGGTGCCAAAAACATAAGTAGTTTATTCAATTCTATTATTATTAGACTCAATATCTGGATTATTAAACTAATAATTAAATTATTGGTTTTTGGCACCCCGTGATAGCACTTTATATAGGTAAATTGTTAATAACTAAAAAATAAAAATAAATAGTTATTGCATTTATTGCTTGATCAGCTGGAAAAAATTATGTATGGGCTACAAAAGTTATAGTAGTATAACAATTAAAGTAATTTAAATCGACCTGACTGGCAATATATATATAACGTCTTTTTCGATATGAACATTGAAAAACTGTGAGCCAACTTGGTTTGTCGGATTCACACAGAACTTTTTTCGGATCAATCATCGAGACATTATTAATTTCGACCATGGGTTTTGGTCAGTTGATGTAATTTCTAAATTAAATAGTTTAAAATTTTTATTGCGAAAAAATATTACCCCAGCCAGGGTAAGTTCTGTGTGAATCCGACAAACCAAGTTGGCTCACAGTTTTTCAATATTCATATCGAAAAAGACGTTATATATATTGCCAGTCAGGTCGATTTAAATTACTTTAATTGTTATTCTATGTACTGGCGAAAGAAATTTATCATTCTGTTTATTATACACCGTCGACCTAGTAATCGGTGCTCCATCTTATAGTTTGTTATTGCGATAAATATTACCACAGCCCCAGTGGTCGAATTGGCACGACACCCGCACGGTATACGGGAGGTTCCAGGTTCATACCCTGGCTGGGGTAATATTTTTTCGCAATAAAAATTTTAAACTATTTAATTTAGAAATTACATCAACTGACCAAAACCCATGGTCGAAATTAATAATGTCTCGATGATTGATCCGAAAAAAGTTCTGTGTGAATCCGACAAACCAAGTTGGCTCACAGTTTTTCAATGTTCATATCGAAAAAGACGTTATATATATTGCCAGTCAGGTCGATTTAAATTACTTTAATTGTTATTCTATGTACTGGCGAAAGAAATTTATCATTCTGTTTATTATAGTAGTATGTTTAGAGTCAAAAGAAGAATAAAAATTAAAAGATTTCATGTTTTTATTAAAAACAATCAATTTTTTGTGGCTAACGTTACCTAATAATATTTATACTTAAGTCCTGAAGCTGTTGCGCTTGCGTTCTTTGATCAGAAAGTATCCGCAGATACGAAAAAGTAGATGATTGAAGCTATCAATCCAGAAAAAATATCGACAAATAAAAGTGTTAAGCGCGTAGTTATAAAAGCACACAATATTCCTGAAGTGCTAGAAAAAGATATCGAACATTCGTAACTGCGAAAACAGCTGATTTTTTCGACAGATTTAATATTAGTCGGGATTTTATGCAGACTGGCCCGTCAACCTGGTCAGAAAACAACACTTTTAAAAAAGGTTTTCAAATTGTATCCAAATTAAAAGTTATTAACGATACAGCGGAAAGAGGCGTTAAGTTAATGGAGGATTACAGTAAATTAATTACTAGAAACGAAGATCAAAAACAGTATTTATTACGAGTTGTAAAAGATTACCGCCGCCGCTTCCCTGATTCGACAAAGAAAACCTTATTATTGCAATAAATATTATTAGGTAACGTTAGCCACAAAAAATTGATTGTTTTTAATAAAGACATGAAATCTTTTAATTTTTGTTCTTCTTTTAGCTCTAAATATACTATTATAACTTTTGTAGCCCATACATAATTTTTTCCAGCTGATCAAGCAATAAATGCAATAACTATTTATTTTTATTTTTTAGTTATTAACAATTTACCTAATTGTTTAAATGAGACGTATAAGGTCTTAAACGATGCAGAAAAGCAAGACACACATGTTAAAAAAAGAAAAGTGCTTTAGGCCGATTTTTGTGGAAAATACGCTTTAAAAACCAATGTTGATGGAATAAACAGTTTAATACAAGAGAACTCAAATGTTTAAAAATCCGGGGGCACGGGTTTCCGTTATCCGATCGAGCTGAGCTTTGGCAGGGATTATTTTTCTGTGAATTGGAAACATTCTGGGGGGTGCCGCAGAATAAATTTAAAAGTCGAAAAATAAGGACCACTCTACTCTGTACGTATCCGATAATAGTTTTTGCACATTTTCAAAATTTTTATATTTTTGGAGTGACAAAAGTGAAAAACGACGTGCGGGGCAAAGTCGACACCACGCCGTTTTATCGGCTCCCAATAACAAACAATGCTTGTCATGCAGCTATATAGCCCATGACAAATGTGTGCGCATGTGTAATCGCGAATTTACTTGCATAAATTGTTTTTCAGACATGAGTTTAGATGAAAATAATTGAATGTTCAACAATTTTTGTTCTTATTATTTCCAATAATTGTTTTACTTAATTCCGAATTTTTGTACTTTCTAAATACACGATAAATAATGTATGTTTAGTTTCAGACAATAAAAAATAAGTTCCAGATCAAATTGTATCGATCAGGCAAAGTGTCGAGCTTGCCCCAGCATTTTTCAATTTAAAAATTTGTCTTCGCATCACTTTTCCTTTTCTGGGGGCAAAAGTAAGCGACATACAGCAAAACTTCCTTAAGCAATTTTGTACCTGAAGGAACACTCTTTAAATGTGTACCATTTGCTTGAAAATTTTAATTAGGTAATTGTTGAAAATTGGCTTTGAAAAAATCGTGTCGAGTTTGCTCCGGTCTCCCTATACATATTTATATCAATTATATCTAAACGACTAAATAAATAACACATCAAAATGACGATTGCGGCTCACTCGCAGAGACCCAGTTTAAGGATGCAAATAGAAACGATGCCCGCGAACAGCGCGCGAGATAACAAGCGCGGTTGGCTTGTTCGAGCGTGAACAGGCACGACATGTATCTCGCGCGCACGAGCGTAAAGAGTTAAGAGAGAAGAGGAGCAGAAAAGATCGAGAGCGTCGATAGTGTCAGCGTCGCGTCGGCTCCGCGCCGTTGTGGCCGCGGTGGCGGCAACGTCGTTTAGGTTTACGTCCCTAATTCACGTCCAGCCGTGATAATTAGTCTCGGACGAGATCTCGAGACGACTCTTGACAGTCTTGACACATCTAGTCCCTTCCAGTGAACCTCTGACGACCCCTATCAAGTTAGCCCCCCCACCATCGCAAAAAAAATCCGGACCTATTAAAAATTTAGTGCTAATTATGTGCTAATTTGTTGCTCTAGTCCGGATTTTGTTGCTCAAACCGTTTAGCAGGAAATCGCGATCGAAATGGGTGGGGCCAGCTTGTCGTCAAGCTAGCCCCCCCCATAATAAAAAACCTATATAGAGTGCTCAAATCCAAAAAACTAATACACCAGAATTTGTTGCTTTTTTGTTGCTCCAAGATAGCGTGAAAACATTTTTGAAATATAACGTTTTTTTAGAAAATACGTATATCTGAATACTTAACAGACATCACCATATTGACTACATCTTAAACAACGTTATATTTCCAAAATGTTTTCACGCTATCTTAAAGCAACAAAATAGCAACAAATTCTGGTATAAACGTTTTTTCGATTTGAGAGCACTCTATATATTTTTTTTCGCTTGGGGGGGGCCAGCTTGACACAAGTTCTAGCCCCACCACATACTAAAAAACACATATAGAGTGCTCAAATCCAAAAAACTAATACACCAGAATTTGTTGCTTTTTTGTTGCTTTAAGATAGCGTAAACAAATTTTCGAAATATAAGGTTCTGTAAACAATGCCATTAATAAATACTGCATCTTCGACCGTTATCTACGACTTGGATGGCTAAAAACTAAGTAAAAGAATTTGTTACTCGGGCCTTTTTGTTATTTAAATATTCTGTGGACCGTGCCCTACCAGAATATGCAACGTATGATTTTGTTGCTCGCCCCTAACTGCAATAAACAAATTATTTATCTCCGCGTCGACCGTTATCTACGACTTCCGTGGCTAAAAATTAAGTAAAAGAATTTGTTGCTCGGGTCTTTTTGTTATTTAAATATTCTGTGGACCGTGCCCTACCAGAATATGCAATATATGATTTTGTTGCTCGCCCCTAACTGCAATAAACAAATTATTTATCTCCGCGTCGACCGTTATCTACGACTTCCGTGGCTAAAAATTAAGTAAAAGAATTTGTTGCTCTGGTCTTTTTGTTATTTAAATATTCTATGGACCGTGCCCTGTCAGAATATGCAACATATGATTTTGTTGCTCGCCCCTAACTGCACATAAACAAATTATTTATCTCCGCGTCGACCGTTATCTACGACTTCCGTGGCTAAAAATTAAGTAAAAGAATTTGTTGCTCGGGTCTTTTTGTTATTTAAATATTCTATGGACCGTGCCCTACCAGAATATGCAACGTATGATTTTGTTGCTCGCCCCTAACTGCACATAAACAAATTATTTATCTCCGCGTCGACCGTTACCTACGACTTCGATGGCTAACAATTAAGTAAAAGAATTTGTTGACATTAAATATCTCGATAGCTACACTGTTAGAAGTGGACCTGTCACACATGTGTGAATATTAATGCGTCACACGTGTGTAATGTATGATTTTTCAAACGTTCATGCACTTGTGTCTCAATGTGCACGCGTGAAAAACAGGGAAACGCACTAGGTTATGTGTATAAAACACACACTTCAACGTGTGAATTTAGTAAAACATCCACCAGTGTATGAAATAGTCAAGCACCATAGTATTCACACATGTGTAATGTTTCTATGTGTGTGAATATAATACATTTGCGGGAAAGTTACACACTGAGTATAATAACACACTTACTAGTCACACACTGACCAGTCACATATAATGCAGGTACGCATCAGCAACGCTTATATATGTGATGAGTTAGAATATATAAATTCGAAGTGTAGGCTCAGTTTGGAAAATCCAAGTAGAGAAGACCTGCTAAATAAGAGCCATGACGCTGTTGATGGTAATAAAAACTTGCGCACCATCAACAGCGCCATGGCTCTTATTTAGCCCGTCTTCTCTATTTATAGAATATAAAAGCTATATATAAGCGCCACAATTCAAAATTTTATTACTCTTTTTAAACTGAATTTGTTTCTTAAGATGATTTTTGAAAAATTATATATTTGCGCTGGTTATGACATATGTAGACTATATATAACACTTACATCGAATTAAGAAGTAGTCTACCACGTAAGGCAGTTGGCTCACGATCCAGAGGTCCCGAGTTCGAATCCCACCAAGGTAAGTGTTTTTTCAAATACGAGAAAATATTTATAATCATAGACTGCATCTTAAGAAACAAATTTAGTTAAAAAATAGTAATAAAATTTCGAAATAAATAATTTTTTTTGTCGGGTAAATATTCGTTTGATTTGTAAGAAGAGGAGATTCCTCTAGCATTAAGAGGACTGCAATCACACACGCTAATATAATCAAACACTTATTCGTGCGTGAAAAAGTAACACACTTACAGACGTCTTAAAACGGCGGACACACATCACACGCGATAAAGTGTGTGATATTCACGCACTACTTCTAACAGTGTTCTCCTTTTTAAATTGCGTCATTTAATAATTCTGGGCAACAAATTCTTTTACATAATTTTTAGCCACGGAAGTCGTAGATAACGGTCGACGCGGAGATAAATAATTTGTTTATGTGCAGTTAGGGGCGAGCAACAAAATCATACGTTGCATATTCTGGTAGGGCACGGTCCATAGAATATTTAAATAACAAAAAGACCCGAGCAACAAATTCTTTTACTTAATTTTTAGCCACGGAAGTCGTAGATAACGGTCGACGCGGAGATAAATAATTTGTTTATTGCAGTTAAGGGCGAGCAACAAAATCATATGTTGCATATTCTAGTAGGGCACGGTCTATAGAATATTTAAATAACAAAAAGACCCGAGCAACAAATTCTTTTACTTAATTTTTAGCCACGGAAGTCGTAGATAACGGTCGACGCGGAGATAAATAATTTGTTTATGTGCAGTTAGGGGCGAGCAACAAAATCATACGTTGCATATTCTGGTAGGGCACGGTCCATAGAATATTTAAATAACAAAAAGACCCGAGCAACAAATTCTTTTACTTAATTTTTAGCCACGAAAGTCGTAGATAACGGTCGACGCGGAGATAAATAATTTGTTTATGTGCAGTTAGGGGCGAGCAACAAAATCATATGTTGCATATTCTGACAGGGCACGGTCCATAGAATATTTAAATAACAAAAAGACCCGAGCAACAAATTCTTTTACTTAATTTTTAGCCACGGAAGTCGTAGATAACGGTCGACGCGGAGATAAATAATTTGTTTATTGCAGTTAGGGGCGAGCAACAAAATCATACGTTGCATATTCTGGTAGGGCACGGTCCACAGAATATTTAAATAACAAAAAGACCCGAGTAACAAATTCTTTTACTTAGTTTTTAGCCATCCAAGTCGTAGATAACGGTCGAAGATGCAGTATTTATTAATGGCATTGTTTACAGAACCTTATATTTCGAAAATTTGTTTACGCTATCTTAAAGCAACAAAAAAGCAACAAATTCTGGTGTATTAGTTTTTTGGATTTGAGCACTCTATATGTGTTTTTTAGTATGTGGTGGGGCTAGAACTTGTGTCAAGCTGGCCCCCCCCAAGCGAAAAAAAATATATAGAGTGCTCTCAAATCGAAAAAACGTTTATACCAGAATTTGTTGCTATTTTGTTGCTTTAAGATAGCGTGAAAACATTTTGGAAATATAACGTTGTTTAAGATGTAGTCAATATGGTGATGTCTGTTAAGTATTCAGATATACGTATTTCTAAAAAAACGTTATATTTCAAAAATGTTTTCACGCTATCTTGGAGCAACAAAAAAGCAACAAATTCTGGTGTATTAGTTTTTTGGATTTGAGCACTCTATATAGGTTTTTTATTATGGGGGGGGCTAGCTTGACGACAAGCTGGCCCCACCCATTTCGATCGCGATTTCCTGCTAAACGGTTTGAGCAACAAAATCCGGACTAGAGCAACAAATTAGCACATAATTAGCACTAAATTTTTAATAGGTCCGGATTTTTTTTGCGATGGTGGGGGGGCTAACTTGATAGTGAACCTCTGACGTGACTCACGAGCGAGATACACCGAGTGATCGCGATGGGAAATCCCGTCGTATTTTACAAAAGAACTCCCCGTCGTCAATAAATTGAGCAAAATTTACTTTAATAAAAAAAGAAAAATAAGCGTTTGCTAGTACGCAGAAAGAATGAGCTTTTTGTGAGAGCGATCCGTGGCGCTTTTATGATTTCACCGGTCCCGTCGTCGGAACGACGATGATTCACAAAGAGAACGATCGGATCAACGACGTTGTTACTCATTCCGTTTCCAGAAATGCTCCCGCAATTTCGCCGGACCCAACGGGCGCCATCCATTGTGACATCATCCACCCCGCGGCCGGAAGAGCGGTGAGATCTAAATGAAAAATTACGACCGCAATTTGCGAACGCTCGTAGCGAGGATAATGGGCGCGATAAAAATAGCCGCAATGATGTGACCGCGAGAATGCAACGATCGCTAATTATTTGTCCTTCCGAGAAGATTTTTCGCGATTGTTACGTGACGCTTTGATTGATAATTAATTGTATAAAATGTTTCGCATATGATATTTTAATATTCCAATCCATGATTTTTATTTCTGTATGAAATACCCAGTATTACTATCAAAGACGAATACCATGTTTCTATTACAAAATAATACTACCTACCGAATTGCAATAGATTAGAAATTTAGAAATTTAGAAATGCTAAGAGAATTTTCTCAAGTGTCACATGTTACATTAATTTAAGAGTCTCATTTTTCAACTCAAATATATCTTTGTCTTTTTTTTTTTTCAAATTATCGAGAAAACAAGAATATATTTTATATTATGAATATATTAACGATATCCTGTTGAATAAAATTTTTACTGAGCAAAGTCTGAATCTTTATGCCTATTATCGCAGCTAATCGCTGCGACACGCGACATTGGTGTGATTTATCGTCTCATTTCATGGTTTCTTTTTTTTTTTCAGTCCAATCTATTTCGTATAAATCGAGACAAAGCGCGGAACCTTTGAAAATCAAGCAGTGTTAATTGAGGTCATCGCACGTGCCGCCAAGTATTGCGACATCGATCCCTGCGCCTATTCTTTTTTTGCAACGTCCGACAACAAAACACGGGCCATCATGCGCGCGTGTCCGACGATCGAGACCCCAGACTCGATTTCCCGCGGAGCAGCACATTTCGATCGTTCAAAGAGTTTGTTGACTACCGACACGAGGATTCCGGTTTGCTGACGAATTGAAACGGCGACTGGAATTTGCCATGTTGTGAAAACTCGATTCTGAGGTCAATCGAGTTCATTTGCGTGCAAACTACACGAAGCGCCTGAGAAAACCGGGATACAACCGGAAATAATCGCGCAATACGTCGAAGCTGCAGAATATGATCGTTTAATGTCCATTTCTACCAATGTAGATTAACTTTAATCTCGGTTTAACTTACTTTTCATCTTTTTCTAGTTCTAAGAATTAGAAAAAGATAGAAGATAAGTTAAATCGAGATTGAAGTTAATCTATTGTACATTGGTAGAAATGGGCATAAGAGATCATAAAAATGTATGCCTACGAGTTTATACCATGCAAATTAATTCATAATATCTTGACACAAAATTCAAGTTATATAATGTAACATGTAAATCTCAAATTGAGAAACGATACCTCCACAGATATACAAAATTTGTCGTTTTCCAAAGATATTACTTCAACTTCATTTAAATAAAATAAATTATCCGTGTCGTCTTCAATTCGATTCCATATTTAAATTTAAACTTCCACAACATTCTATACTTCGTGTAAGATTACGCAAGTTAACGTTTAAATTAATATAAAATTTATGCGTGCTTAGCATCGTAAACTCGCAACGAGGCTTGAAGTTTACGAGTGTACGCGTCCCCGAGCGTCATTCGTCAATTCCATTTCAGCATAATAACACCAGAGCCGGGGAGCAAAGGATAAGGGGGGGGGGGGGGGTCTAAACGCGTTCATCAGGCTAACGGTCGTGTCTTGTAGGAGCGTTTACGATCTCACTGACAATGAGTGCCGTGTTGTTTCGCGGCTGCTGGCCGCGATCGACCGGCAGTGGCGAAAAGAGTATTCTCATTTCTTTATGTAAAGGGAACGACGACGACGAGAAGCCGTGGAGAGCTATAAAGACAAATAGTAGTAAAATGAGCCCAACGAGGCCTAATGACGGCACATTTGCATCGGTCATTAAGACCGGCGGGAAAGTCTGGCTGTGTCGGCTGGTTTTGCTCGACAAACCAAACGCGTAAGATTAGATGAAACTGATGAAAATGACGCCTATCTCGCGGTTTTCTTGCTTTCCCGCGCCACTCGTGCTTCTTACCGAGCTTTGATGTTATTTCGCCGATGCATGACTTGCTGTATCTTATGTTTAAGCGATGTGAAAGCGAAGGAAGTACATGACAGTTCTTGGAAGTTTTATTGAAATATTTAAATTGACGAAATTAGGTAAATTTTTTTGTAGGCATGATGTTAAAGTAAGAAAAATGTAAAATAAATGAGAGTTATTAAAGCGTACAACATAAATGAATATAAAAAAAAATTTCTTATTAGTTATCGTGAAACCGAATATCATATATATTATAAAAGATGAATTGCGCATTTTATTAAATATAATTAAAAACTAAAAAAAATTAAACCCAGGACTATTTTATGCTTTAAGAAAAATTCAAAAATTCTTGTTTCCAAAGAATGGGAGAGGGGCGACTTGTTATGAGTGATTAGAATTGTACTACAGAATGTTTTCTTATCTGAAATCTCAAGACTTTAGTTCTCACGGCACACGATGGACATTTTTTTAAATACCATTTGCGACATGCAAATTTTCTCGATTCCGTCACGTTCCGCCTACGTGCACTAATTTCATTGGCGCTGTCCGATGTCACTTCTCGATCGAAACGAATTCATGGAAACGATAAAATGATTAATCCCTCTAGTTCTCTCTCTCTCTCTCTTTTTTTTTCGAATCAATCTCGCGATATCAAGATCTCGGTAACCGAGAAACACCTACTCGGTATTCTCGTAAAAACTTTACAAAGTGATCGATTGTTATCACATCGAGGCTGTGCTGCTAACCTGTTAATAATGTGTTCTTAAGTTACTGCGCTTACGTAACGGATTGTGTGGAAGTTATGGCTGGCGCCAAGCAAAGTGCGTTCTCAAGATCAATAAAGAACATTACAATGTTTGTGTGTATGTGTGTTTTCTGTACTTCTTTTTCCATCTGCGGATTTTTCGAACATTTTTGGAATAGAACTTTACTCAATAAAGATATAAACTATAATAATCTAACTGTAAGTAATACAATTTAATTGTCTACAGATGATTTCAAGATATTCATAAAATACGTAAATGTTCAACAGTCTTGTTCTTCATTTAATTTCATATAAGTTTTGCTTTCTTGCAATAATATCGGCTATAGTTTGTATGTGAATAGATAGTGCGTGTGTGTGAGTGTGTCGAGCCGTCCATCCTCCGTTTTTTTTTCTTTCTCTTTGTGTAGATATGTCGTGCACGACATTTTAAACTCTATTACGTAACGTATTGTGCGTTACTAAATTGTGAGGAGAAACGGTTCACATCTACCTTGTTTTATAATTACAAATGTATTTCAGTATTTTAATTTGACACATATTTTATGAAAGAAAATTTTCGATTGTTGTTTAAAATGTTAATGTAATCACTTATGATTTTCAATTCCATAATCAGTTTCGCGCATAAAACGCGCGTGCATTCACCAACGCCTTCTCGTTCATACACGTATCCGGTTCATATGTACATCCGGCTTGCTTTCTTTACCTCGGATCAACTTCACGGGGGAATTCTCGGTACTGATCCGCGGGACTTTCCTCCTTTCGTCAACCGAGTGCGGCACAAATCGTGTCAAACGTGCATCGCACGATAATCACGGATGTGACTCATGCTTTTCATGGCGTCGCAGTTTAAATAAATCTGTTCTCGAAATATCGGAAGATAATCGCGATGAAAAATCAAACGATAAAAAAAACATATTTTATAAAATAATAGTAAAATGAGAGTAACAATATCTGATAATAATTTCCTTCACAATTGTATTTTTAATCATCATGCAACCAAGTTTTCGAACTTTAAATTGAGAAACTGTGCTATTGAAAAGATTAAACGGATGAAACAAACGTTTTTCATTTTTCATCGCAGCATATGAAAGCTTTAGCTTTTCTAATTGGGCTTTTATGATACTTCCATTGAATCGCGAGCCGTCGTTTCGGTTTGAAAAATCTGCAGCGCGTTAAATTAATACGTCTGGGACACACATATTTGACGACATTGCACAATGCTGCGAATATTAAACAAAGGTGCATTCGGTGTACACAATAAAATTCGCAAGAGGCTCGTACTCGTTATACATATGAATCGTTGTTTGCTGCGAGAGAGCGAGAGACAAGGATCCTGTAATTCGCTCGTTAATTAACTGCCGTCATTTGTTTAGCTGGACGAACGAGGAAGAATAATGAGCGTGTGTCAGCAAAGAGCGAAATGACGCTTCTGCACCCTGATTAATTTGTAAGTTACATCGTCGTGGGAGTTCGACGAAGCCTCGAGAGAACAATACTGTTACAAACCGGCAAAATGTCCATCAACATTCTAAATCATGAATTTATCTGTTGTAAATCAATTTAAAATAGTTGTCATATTTTTTATTTTTGATAACATGAGTTACAAAGGGTTAATAACGCATTCAGAAGTAAATTCGCAAAGCAAACTTTTAGTGATCTTTTTGTTAAAACATCATAGAGCACTTATTCGTTTTAATAAATTATTTATTTAATAATTTGTTTTAATTATTTATATGTTTCATTTGGCATCGGATTTCTAATATAAGATTTATATCTGAAAATATTTTTGTTTGCTTTATTTTAAATGACACGATTAAGAATGTGTATCAACATATTATTATCCTTTATTATGCAATTTTACTTCTATTTTCCTGTTCAATTAATTATTAATTCCCAATACATTATTTTTACAATTTATATATGTTGCTTATTTGTTTATTCGTCTAAGCAATAAATTCTTGCCTTCAAGAGGAATTAAATATAAATAATTATACAGCCACACACTTCAACGTTAGATCACAGTGTTACAATTTGCGAAGTCAGTTCTAGTCATATAGCTGACTATTATTTAATCCGCGAGACCTCGCGCTGTATATCAGTCTATGGCAGTCTATGGATCGCACGAATATATCATTATTACTTTGTCAACAAAGTATGCAACACTTTGTATCCCGGAAATAATTAATCTCGCGCGGGAGAACATCGCCAGCGGTGACTGAAATTAATCGCACTTTCCGTCTTCGTCGAGTCATTTATCGTCCAATTGCCAATCGCGACCTAAGCAATCTGTGAATTCATCAAGCAAGCCTATTATATATAAGAAAACAAGTCAATTTATATCTTTAAAAAAATTAAAACTCTCAAAATTTTTATTGTTATTCGACGAGAATATTATGCAATATACATTATTTTTTAAATGTAATTATATACACAATTTAATAATAAGGAAAAATATTACTTTGAAAGAACGATTTTATGATATATCTCCTCTCTCATTGTTAATCAATATGAGAATATCTTCAATTACAATATAATTTTAAATTCCAACAGAGCTTTTTTTATTTATAGTAATAAATGTCTAATTATTGGTATGCAAAATGCGTCGGATTAAAATCTTTTTTTTAATCATTTTTAACAATCTTAATCGGCTGCGATACGCACTTACGTGGATTCGATATGCGTCATGAAATTGTTTGGCCATTTCTCATCTCAGCGTCATTGCGGACTAATACATATTCAGTTTACATTAAGTAACTGATCTTAAGGTCATTCGTGCGAGCTTAACTATCAAATTACAAACACTAGTGTAAAATACAAGTTTAAACGCACAGATTTCAGCATATTTCAGAAGTCAAGATGTTTTTGAGAAAACTCTTTCATTTGCCCATTCTTGTCTCGTATAATTATCTATTTATTTCTTTATTGAATGAAATAAATCTCAATTTTGAAAGCAAAAATGCTAGCAACGGCAAATATCACAGAACATAAAATAGAAAATAATGTACATATATTTATCTATTATGCTAAATGTAAAATTTATTATTGTCTAAGGAGAATCTATTTCTTCAGAATAATGTACTTTTCTACCACCGCAAATGGATAAGCAATTATCACAAAAATTGACAGAGATGGCGTTTGCATTCGATAGTTCCTAAATCTTTGCGCAAACAACGTGTCGCGATTATCGCAAGTCCGATAATTCTGAATCTACCTCGAGACGGACGTGAGTGAGGATGTATAAGACGATTTCCGTCTTCCAGCGAGGAAGAGGGGCGTATTAAACGTAATCGTCGGAAACATCAATTCTCATTAGAGCGTAGGAGACGCATATCGCCGCCGACACCCACCGGGATGGCGGCGGATTGTAAAACGTTATACAATGTAACACGTGCACACTCATTAAGCATTTGTGTGTATAAGGTCAGGGCGCAGCGCGTGTCGTCGCAAGGCCCTGACACATTCATTTTACAATAAGTTGCAAAACTACAACGTTCTTAATATCCAAACCACATTTGAAAATATTCCAATGAAGAATAAATTATTCGAAATACAATGAATTTTATTCCGTTCATTTCTTCATATTATTTACATTATACATTTCTATAAACGTTTATTATTTCTAATATTTCTAAGTAAGATAAATGTATGCTTTGCGTAACATTATTTAAAATTAAAATCTCAAAAATCTTTCGATTTACATTATTTTATATTTCATGCAATCCACTTTTTATTTCGATTAAATTTATGGACTGATTTTACAACATAATTCTTTAAGGATGTTCTATAGGTACCGTCCCAACCAAAAGTATGCAGGAAATATTAAAAACTCTGATATTAATTCTCCAGGGATCCAAAGACAAAAAAAATCTATATAAATAGTTACGGAACATCTAATAGAATATAAAATACGTAGATTTAGTGACTGTAAATAACTGTTACTACTATATTTTTTTCAAAAAAAATTAAAAAAAAATGGTTGTAAATCGTTTCAAATTTTGTTGCTATATTTTTGTTTGTTGATGATCTGCTTGTGTGTAAAATATTATTATATTGGTTACATTTTTTAATGTTTACACTTTTCTCTATAAAACCCTTTGTAAAACGGATATTCAAGAATTGATAACTTTTTATCTAAATTGTGAATCGATTTGAAATTTGGCCTCGAACTTTGAAAGAGAATACACAATATGATATTAAATTTTCGTCAACTTCGTTACATTTTAACTAACTCTTTAGAACACCCTTAATTTTTCAAGTTACTTCATAGTTTGATCCTATCGATTTATTTATTCAATTATTATAGATGCGCGCGAGCTAACTGTTTATATAATATATATTTCCTCTTTATACATATTTAAGCAAGAATCGAAAACTTATATCGTATATATATTTATACCATTTTACTTTTAGATATAGTGTCCAATAATACACAAGTAGAATATTCTTGGCACATACGCCGCTTTGCGTAGCGTGCAATTACATACGTCGCGACATGCAGCATTTATAATATGATATGTGCGCAAAATATCGCCGGGATTGCGCAGCCGCGAACAAACGGACTAAAGACAGTTTATCGTTAGACAGGATACGCGGTTTAACGAATCTTTTCGTGCAATGCGCGTTTCTCGCGCGAGCGCACGCACGACGCAACGCGACACGCGTAAAGGTTGATTAATTGACGATTAATTCCGAAGAAATACACGCGCCGTGGTGATTAATGGCTGACGTGCGAGATAGAAATCGATAATTAAGAGAATTTTACTTGGGCTTCTTCTCGCTCAATTATCGACATAGTTGTATTGACATATATACGCGCGCCTATGATAATGTCAAGTTAAAATATCAATTCAGGAATATATTTACATTATAATATCATATATTTAGAAAAATGTCACGATGTCCTATTAAAAAATATACAGCAGAATATATCATGTCTCTAGATGTAATTGGTTTGAAGCAAAAAAGTTTCTTTCGAGAGATTTGAATTGTAAATGAAAGCACGAGAATTCAGGTGTTATAAGAAAAAGGAAAGTTTCATTGGCGTTCAAGGGAGAAATTTTTAGGTCACGTGGCAGAGACTCGCGGGATTCCCGTGGGAATCGCGGGGTGATATACCGAGGTGTGACGTTAGACAAATTTATTAGCATTTCAATGGAAGATACGCTAGACACGCATAACGCGGCTAAGCCGCGCGCAAGCATTCCAACGGCGATAAATAACGCTACATGATGTCGCGTGTCGGGGATGCGCGGAGGCTTAGGATAGACCGCGGCTTCGCATAAATAATATACAAATATAAATGTAAGAATAAACGAATCTAAGATCCAAATGCTAAGGCTAAACTCAGAAGCAAAGTGATATAAATGTAAGATAAATATTCAGCGCGGTCGTTTTGCAAACTGGATTATTATTCGATATAAAATGGCAATAAAATGCGAATACAAAACGCAAATGTTTTGCTCAAATTATTTTATATGCGCAGTAATAGTGAGATAGTAGCAAAGTACAATTATAAAACATTCTTCTCGCGGTTATCACGGCGTGAAACGCCGAAAACCTGTTATCTTCAACGCCGCGGCCTTTCTCCGAGCTGGCGACGTTAGAAAAGATTACACGTTGCAGCAAAACGTTGCGACGCAACCTGATCGCGGCACGCAACTGCTGATGCATGTGCAACACGCAATACGCCGCGTGCGTATGTTCACACGCACTTGAAACCCCGCCGGTGGTTGCAACGAGAATGCCCTATCACACCCGGTAGATCGAAATGGAATGCCAATGAGATACGCTGTGGAAATCCAGCTTTTACGGAAAACCGTAACTCAGCTCTCCTCGCCCGCGAACGAGTGGCGGCGACGTCCTTCACCTCGAGTGCGGCGCGGCGTTTCTCGCTTTTTCTTTCCCCGCGCGACGTAATTTTCCTCGCAGAAAATTGCAACAATCGTTACAACTCTCGTCGCGCGTGTGCACACGTGAGAATAGAGGTGCAACGGTACAGACTTTATATCGCGCGTAAATATTTGTCGCCGTAAACGTCGTCGTTTGTGTCTCGCGGAAGCGCCGGATGCTGACGCGCGTACGTCCATTAATTGTTGCAAACAACCGATAAAGATTTCACGAATTATATTCGTATTTAGTATCCAAGAGTAACCAGATTACCAAAAAAACTGCCATAAGAAACTCTCCGCTAATTTATAAAACAGTTTATCTGTCGAATAAAAATGTGGCGATTTCAACAGCGTATCAACGAAAATAAAGAAATATGAGCTTTGGGAAAATAAATGATTGATTTAATTTCAGATAAATAAGTTTATAAGTTAAATTTAAAAAAAAATAGATTTAAGATTTTTCATCGCCAGATTTGATTGAAAAATTGGTCTCTGAAAAATTTGACATAAATCTTCGATCCTATATTTTTTACACGCAGCAACAGCATGGTTTGCTCATCTTACGTGTGATTTATTCGAATCGTTAATCATCACTGACTGATCAGCTTTTTAGTGCTCGTTGCGACGTTGCGACGCGGAGAGACGACCACTCTTCGCCAGCTTCGCCTCCCGCTAATAAGAGGAATGCACTTAGCTAATCTTGAATAAGTTGTGCTGATTTACACTGACTTTTACGATCTCTCGAAAATAGTAGAGCAAGATGTTGAGATGTAGAAATGAATAAAGTGATCCGGAAGAACTTGTAACAGTTTTGGCACACACATTCGGAAAACATTATATATTATTTTCCTTAAATTTTACGAGAAATCTCGGAATGTTTGTATATTGTCCGATATAATATTTTATGAAAACATAATATAGATCGCAAAACATAATGCTCATCGTTAAAATAGATATTTGATATTATTAAAATAGATATCTCATGTACTCAGATTTTTAAATATAACCAAAAAGATTATTTGATTGCAATCAATGTATTGTTACAATATCTTAATTTATTTTTTCTCGCAATGATAAATTCCTTTATAAGGCAAATTTTTACGACTGGGACGCGATGAAAAATATGTCGAACAATGTTGCGAATCGCTGCCCAAGTCGTCGGGGGCCTCGCAGGTTAATAAAGTTTTCCATTAGATGATTGATTGCATAATGCGCGGCAACAACGGAATGATTGTCAGCGCGGTGGTAGCGGGCGTTTATGAATTATGACAGCGTTGCGAGCAATTTCAACAAGTTTATATGCGGCCAAATCGAGGGCAGACGTCAATTTCGCCTTCGTGGAACGCGTTCCAATTGCAAGGCAAACATGTTGCGCCCGCAATTGCGGGCCTCTCGTCGCGAATGCAACGATTTTAACCCCCGTACACTTTTTCTCACGCCATAAACACAAACTGTCCGAGCGCATCTGCAATTACTAGAAAAGTGCTTCGCTCTAGATACTGGTGTCTAAACCCCATTATTTTATCATATAACTCTATAGGGGTATCCACACAAAAATCTTAATACGTTTAATCTGAGATATTTTAAAATAAACTTGCTATATTAATCTGTGTGTGATTTATTACCTGCAATATAATATTGTAACAAATGGAAAATGGAACTGTGTGTTGTCATTCTTAATCCCGACAATCTTAGCAACAAAGATATATTTTAAATGTAATTATTAAAATACTATTAATATATAATCCAAACTCCTCTCCCCCTATTATTTTATGTATGTGTAACTCTATTGGTATCCATAAATTTTAATATATTTAATCCACTAAGAAATTGTGAAATAAATTTACTAATGTGATTATTTTCTATATAATATTGTAATAAATGGAAAATGGAATTATTAAAAATTTAATTATTAAATGTAATTATTAAAAGATATATAGGAAAATTTATACATTATTATGTAATATACTGTTATTAAAATTACCCCTTGTACAAGAACTTTTTTCGCATGAATATATAATGAGTATTATTTCAGATTAAAGGCACAGAATTCATCTTGATATCCTAAGTTCGCAAAATTCGAACCCACGATCAAACATACGTTATTGCGTCTAGATACATTGTGTTCAGAGTGTTTTTATCAGCGACAGTGGGCATTTCATTCGGCAACCTAATCGCGTCTACGTGCGAATGCTTTAACATTGCATCTTTAAACACGGGACAGCGGTTCTCTCGAGCCTTCGGCGCGACGAAATTGCGAAACGTGTAATTTATGAGCGTGCCGCGGCATACTGCGGCCGTTGTGTTGTAGGTGGCTGTTTGTATAATACACGTAGGTAAGCGGCCAGCAATGGTACAACCACGGTGGAGGAGTGGCCATCGTTCATTGTTGCCGTAACAATGCACCGACATATGTCGCGACGACGGTGCACTGTCCTTGCACCGCGCGCGCGACCCACGGAAAAAAGGAGAGGAGGAGGAGGAAAAAAAAGAGGCGAGGAAAGGAAGGAGAAGAAGAAAACCGGGTCTCTCGTCGCTCTCTGTGCATTGACCTTAATCATGAGAAGCTTTCCAGCCACCCATTGCGGCGGCGGCGGCGCCGGCGGCCCCGATTACGCGAAAATAACGTGCTTTCTTCGCCGAATCGCGTTGCGTAACAGGGATACGAGCCAGTGCCAAGCGAGCCGAACGTCGCCAAGCGAACGCGGTGCAATGAATGCATTATTTCACAGCGCAATATATCTCTCTCGCTCGCGTGAAAGATGAACTCGCGGGCGATGAGGAAACGATAAAATCGGGTGTACTGTATAACCGTTGAGTGAAAGTAACGATAAATAATAAATTAATATACATTATACATGCATATAGAAAATAGTGATAAAATTTTTAATATTTATAAAATCCAACGCGACGAAAATTAAATGTGTAATCAAAGATTCAATAATTCGTTCTCGATTAGAGTTTTCGGAGATTTCCCATTACCGAACAGATTGTAAAATGTCACGCGCGAGCAAGTGAATTTTTTTACGACTTTACGTATAGTGATAATCTCGCATTTTTTGGTTTTATTGTTAGCGTTTTAGATAATTTAAGTTTCAATTTAGGAATAACAGCGGGCCGGCCGATTTAGACGGGATGCAGCGACGCTATCGCTACGCATGTTTCACTCGTTGTTGCATAACATGCCTCTCCTCTTCAAGGTTGGCTCCGCGGACCCAGTCCGGTGTTCCTGCAACCGTGTGTTACGCTTTGGGAATTACCGCGCTCATTAGCGTACGAGAACAAAGCCGAGGTCCGTGGATACGTTAATGTTTCCGGTCTCGCCACGCCGTTAAAAATTTCTATCCTCTTTCAGGAGACACGTGCTGATTCTAAACAATGTTTTTCGAGAAGAAGAGAAACAACGAGCAGGAAATATGCCGAGTTGTTCACGCAAATTTATAATTTTGCGGTACTTGTCTTGCGATACTATTCTGTACTTATTTTTCATCGACAAATTTTTAGAAGAACATCTCTCGTTATGGAATATCGGCTAGAAAAACAGTTGAATACGGTTGTTTAAAATGAAAGGAATATTTTAAATTTCCGGATTTCATTGCGAAGGCGACGAGATTTATGTAATATTTTCGGAAAGGCCTGATATTTCTCGTTCAATATATTTTTTCCTTTTTTTAATTACTTTTAACGCTCCGCGACACAAAGTTACTTTTAAACAGATCAGGATTAATTGATAATTATCAAGGTGGCATAAAGTGACTTTTTAGACGATCGTAACAAGCTCGAAGAAGACAATCCTATGTCATAGATCGACCCACCGCCGCTAATGATAAGTGACACGTGTAATAATCGTATAATCGCGTCGTATTTACCGACATGAGCAGGCTCCTCAAGGATCTTTAATCAACTAAACGGCATCTCGTATTAGTCCACTTTGTGTGCCACCTTTAACCGCTATCCATTAAGCACATAATCCGACCACGTGGGCAGGGAATGCGCAACCAGCGTGTGCTATTGTTTAATTCTAAGGAACGTGACGATGACCACCAATGTTGACGACGCCTGCTGTTTTAATATAAAACTTGTAATTCGTCAGTATTTAAAATGATGGTATGCACAGCAATATTAAAGAATTATGCAATAAATAGAAGCATTTGGAATTTTTACATTGTGTACCTAACTCCTTTACATTAAATTGCATATTGTATCGCTAAGATACTTTGATGTAAATTGACGGAGAGACTAATAACAGAACGCTCCCAGTTAAGTCGGTAACAAAATCGCTAAACGACAATTAAATTGCGCTGGAATTTATGCGCGCGGTAAGAAATAAACGAACTAATGAGATTTAATGATAGTATCGATAAATCGCGTCTATCATGTAAATTGTAATGGAAACGGATGTCCACAGATCGATTCCGCGCGTGCGTGGATCCTCCTCTCCGGAGACTATCGGTAGTCTGTAATTGCTACGACGAGGTAATTATCGTCGAGATAATTGGCGTATAAGAAAACATCGATAGATCGGCGAACGGAACCGTTACAGTGGCGATCTCCCGTGCATCGATTTTACGTAAGCGTGGATTCCCATGGCGCAGCTGCCGAGAGAGTTCGAAAAATCCTTGTGCGATTTATGCGACGTGCGTGTTTTACGCAAAAAATGAAAATGGAATGCGCGGTGACAATAAAATAAATCACGTCGACATTCCGCTGTAAGTCGCGTCAGGAGTCACGGATAATTGGACAACTGATGAATAGCAATTTTTTAATCCTGGAATTCCGCGTTTGCAAAACTTCAATGAAATTTATACACGTATACCGCTTGCGTTAAATGAAAAACGTACTCTGAAAAAATTTTCCAACGGAATTAACAGAAAACCCATTTATGATACTCTCTAAAAATCGAAGAGTGAAATGCAAGTGTAACGAAAAATGATCGATTGAGCCTGCGCACTTCAAGTGATATGCCACTCTAAAGATGCCTTTTGCAGCAATGCAGCATGCTACAGCAGCAAATTAGTCACATGACAAAAATTTAATAATGATAAATGTATTTGTATATCTCACTCAATACCATTTTTTGTTATGACAGCTATGTGTCCAGACAGGAATATTTTTTTATCAGGAATAATTATGACTACTTATTTCCTCCTTTGTACTGCATATTTCTCCGTTTGTATATATTATTCTTTTATACTTTGTGTTTATTTTCTGTCTTAAAAAGCCACGAAAGCATTGGCAAGGTGTCACAACTCACAACTGCGTACCATCTAACGCGCCTCAATGTCGCGTTGTGTCTTTAAAACGACACCGTCGCATGTTACGAATTATGGATTCCGAGAGCCGGCCGCGATCTTGCAAGCTGGTCACGACGCAAATAAACCGTACGCGCTTTTCCGCAGGCCTCGAGCCTAAGGCTCGATTCCGAAATTTGACTTGCTAATAACACTTGCACGACGGCTGGTTGGTTACTCGGTACACCGCCACACTGGTACGCACGCGGACATGCCGGTGCTTTGCAAGTCTAATTCTGGCAACGTACGCGCGCGCTTTGCCCGCACGGTTATTAATTACAGCAACGCCGCCTTTCACGGACGAATTCGCGGGAATGGATTCTGGTATAGTTTTGGAAAAATTCTCTCAGGCTGATCGAGTCGAACAAAGGAATCCGCGAGATCGGTCTCTCCGCAAAAAAATAAATATGTATTCTTCGAAAATTCAGAATGCGCGCACAGAATGGCGAAATATTGTCGTACAATAAATATCGCCGCGCTTAATAACCGCACGCGTGTTTCTCACCCTACATGAATTATCCCGTATAAACACGCTGCAGGACTTGCGAAAATAATCACAAACAACATAGTCACACGCGTTAATTTGCGTCAGAGAAAATCGCGAGAAGGCGGCACCACTTAGCGCGGCGAACAAATAAACGGACATCGTATATCGAACGGGGAAAATAATCTGTGCGAGCCTGCCTGCCTGCATCGCGATACTGCGTTTCCGTCGCCGATCTTGCGATCTTGTAACTGCAGTCACGCGACAAAAAAATCTTAACGTTTTATCCAATCATTCCAGAATTTACAAAAATAATACTTTATACAAAATTATAAAAAAATAAAAATAATTCAATATAGTCTTTAAAAAATTTTAAATTCTTAGATTCTAAAGTTCATAAAATTACCCTAAAAAATTACCCTAAAAAGTTTGAATCAAGCCGCGTTGCAAATATTGGAGTAGCAAGGCGTTTATTATTGGTCGCGCATTCTCGCGCGCGCGTGCCTTCGTTTGCGCTCTATGAAATACCAGTTGTTGCATTTTCTCGCGCATATACACTTTCAAAGCGCATGTGATTATGATGGGTTTATCGGGATCTGACAACTACTGTTACCGTATGTATTCCATTATCCTATCCCATTATTTATGTGAATTATTATGTCTAATAATTCACAGAATGTCCAACGCGACCTGGATAGCACAAGAGTGATTTATAATGATCCAAGATAAATGCTGTGAGAATCCAAGATATATCGCAGATTGATCGAATCAATTTTTGTGTCTAATGCACATAAATTATGTCTAATGTACATAAATTATAAATCTTTTACCCGTTCAATAGTTAATCAAGATAAAATCTTTAAATGGCACTTTTGTTCTTTCCATTTACTCTTACTTTGTATCCCATTCAATCATATTTTTTTAATGTTTTTAAATATTCCTATTATATTTTTACTAAACAGAGTATAATTTAATAGATTACAATTATCATCTATTGAAAGAGAGAGAAAGAGAGAGAGAGAGAGAGAGAGAAAATATTTTCAAAAATATGTGTAGAATTATAATAAACCAATATACCAATTATATTTAAATGCAAAATTACGAAAGATTAATAATATAAGTTAATAGTAATCACAGATTGAACATGTGAAGGTCTCATAGTGCGACCTCGATTCCCTTCACGATGTCACAAACATGATAATGACGACGTTTTTGTAAACGAGTCAGAACCACCGTTTTTCCGTGATTATTTGGATTCTGTTGGACGAGAGGCGTTCCTACGTGAATAGAAATGCATAAACACTAACGTAAACGCCCCTAACGTCGGGACGTCCCCCTCCCCTGATCGATACCATGATGTAAGAAGGTGTACCCAGTATCCCCCACTGAACTCTATACATACTAGAATAAGTGATTTATTGTTTTGACTGTTGCCAGTGAGAGGTGCTTTTGGGTGTAGTCTTCTCTCTTTTTAGTAATACCTGATTGGTCAATCACATAAAAGTGACGACATTCTCAGTGCGATCAATCTCATGTCAATGACACAATCCTATGTCACAGATCAAGATTTCAAAATTGTCTTGAAAGAAACATACATTCAGAGAAACAAGTTTTTGTCTGACCAACGATTTTGTTGATAACATTTTTAGTTTAAGAACTATAATAAAAATTTGTGTGCCAAAAATTAAAAAAAATTTAAATATTTTTTTCCCGTCAATTTTTAAGAAAACGAAATAAAGCTCGGTTAGACGGAAGAGAGTAGAATATAATTAATATAATTAATTTAGTAATTATTAATTTGGCGCCGACTTCAAACAATTGAAAGGGATTCTTAAAAGTATTATTCATTTTGCACCGATTTCAAAAAATTGAAAAGGATTCTTAAAAGTATTATTTTATACTTTTTAAAGCTTTTTTCAATTTTTTTTTTATTTTTTAAATACTTTTTAGAGCTTTTTTTGAAGTCGGTTCTATTTTAAAAAAAAATTTATTTTATACTTTTTTAGTGCTTTATTAAATTAATATAATGTACTAAAACCTTCCTGGAGGATTGCTCTATAGGACAGTGAAAACCGCATTTAAATCGCGTCCAGTAGTTTTAGAGAAAATCATGGACATACATATGTGGACATACATATAAGGCTGAATATAGAACCTCTTTTTTTTTTAAGTCGGTTAAAAAAGGATTTTTTTTGTTTCACGACAACCAAAATGACGGAATCTTGTATACCGGATACCCGTGCACGAAAAAACACGTTTTATATTATACAATTTATCATATCTCATTCAAATATTATAATATTTTTAAATAAATTTTGAAATTTTAGCTCAAAATATGTAGGGGAAACCGGGGCGAAGTCGGCCCCGGGGCGGAGTCGTTTTTGCAATTATCTCGAAATCTGTATGTTGTGTGAACTCGCCATTAATACTGTAAGCGCGGCTTATGGTGCCCACGTGACCAACGGAGTTTAGTAAGGTTACGTGCCATGTTGTGATTCTTATCGAAGCAAACGTGTTTTCGCAGGTCGAAAGTAAAATTTTTTCCGCGTCAAAAGTTTGTAATATTTTAAGTATTATTGTCTCTCCGAATCTCAAAGTAAGTGATTCTAAAGAGTAATGCATGCTGAACACGAATCCAGTGCAGTTTTTTTATTTTCATTGACTTCTATTATTTTATAAGCGACCAAACCTAAAACTTGTGTTCGGGGCGAAGTCGTTTCCAAGCCAAAACGAAGTCAAGAAAGCTAAATAATATGTGCTGCGTATGCTCGGAGATAATAGAAAACAGGGCCGATGAAAAACAGTGCATTTCGTGCAGGCGTAAGGCACACAACGAGTGCGTGCGCTCGTCAGACTCTGTTTTTACATGCTTTAACTGTTAGCGAAACAGAAAATTGATTTTCTTGAAATTATTTTCTGCTTTCCATTTTTCTACATAAAAACAATGAATAAAGTGTATTCTATTATTTTTTATGATCAAAATTATGTATCTTTATTTAAAATCCAGTCTAATTTAAAATCCAATCTTTATTTAAAATCCGAGAATGAAGACACGACTCCGCCCCGAGAATTTTGACTTTTCGATTTTTGCACCTTTGTCGTTTTTACTCTATACCGGGTGAACAAAGCGACGTAGACCAAAAATGCCTATATAAATTTTGTAGCCAAGGGTTCACTCTTTACACAATGGTATACTATATTTCACTAAAATGATTTATTTTGTTGTTAAAAATCGGCACCGAAAAAAAACTAACGGTCTAGCCCCGGTCTCCCCTATTAATAAACTGTCAAATATGAAATAAATCGCATTTTTACTTTTTCCGCAATCCAAGGCAAAAAATCTTTACTTTTCAGGCTGGTCATAATAGGATAGTTTTTAAGATTATGTTAACCACTTTTATTTTTTCTTTAACAAAGTCAATAAAAGTGAGTAACACTAAATTTCTTTCAAATTAAATTAAACAGAATCGTGATTTTATTATAATTTTTTTATTTAAATTAATATATTGGCTAAAGAATATATTTGCTACGCAGAATTTTTAACTTTATTGCGCCAGAATTATCACCAATATTAAAGATTATTATTGTAATTATGTCATCCATTTGTCCCATTCTTCGTCCTATGTTCGTTAACGATTCGAAAAGCAGAGACGCGCTTGACACAGGATCGACTCTGACTGGCAGCAAATGTAATCTCGAGTTTCCCTGCGACATTGTACAAACAAAATGATGAAACGCCAGACTAATGCCAAGAGCATCTTTGTTTTTTGATTATTTCGGGCCTGGCATGCCTCAAGAGATCGAAAGCAATCGTCTCGAACTCTTCCGAGAAACTCCGTTCTGTCTGCCATGTCATGAGAAGCGTTCTTGATCTTTATTTGACTGTCATTACGTATTGGTAATACGTTTCTTTAGCTAATGTAATGATATTAAATCATTGAGACTTGTTATAACTATATCTGTTTCTCATTATTATTGTTAATATGTACAATTATATAGAATAACTTCCAAATTTTATAAAATATTTCATAATATAACTTCATCTAACGTTTTAAAATCCTCATTCTTTCAATAACTTTTTCTTATTTCAAAAAAATTAGACTATTATTTAATTTTATAATTAAGAATATGCTAAGGTCAAATATAACTTGTAATTAAAAGATGTATATTATGTTTTAAGAAATTTGCATTTTTATTTTCCAAATGTTAATTCTACAACTATTTTTCCAAAAGAAAATAAATCTTCCTCCCTGCCTTATTACGGCTCTTACCGACAATAATAACCCTAATGACGCTTCGTTATTGTATATTACTGCTTACTAAATGATCAAATTCTATAATAGATTTTTATTTGATAACGTATCTATTTTCGTTTGCGTTGTCCGCTTGAGAGAAATGCGTATCTGTTACAAGTATACGGTTCCGCTTGTTTCGCAATGCATTGACGTCTCAATGAGGCCACAGGCGTGCAATTTCAATTCCATGTGCTGGCACGCTATAGGTAAGAGAAGTACGATACATATACCGGAAACTCTGGCATGACGTCCGAACCGCTGCAGCCCACGTGCCTCTCAAGAAACTTTACGTTTACGTAATACTGTGAATGAGAGAAAGAGGAACAGAGAGAGAGAGAGAGAGAGAGAGAGAGAGAGAGAGAGATGCAAGGAAATCAAGAGGAAGAAAAGAAGAGACAGAGGAAGAGGGAAAAGATGTATTATATCTTCTTGAATAGTAAACGCAAACTAACAAGTATTCGTACGTGCAATCGCATTATATAAATTATTCATATGTATAAATTCACTTAAATCTTTTGTTATGTGTTTTTTTTTATATAAATAATAATAATGTTATTATATAAAATTTATATTTTAAATGTTAAAGTCTACAAAAAGCAAGATGCAAAGCCAAATTGCGTCTCTTGAGAGTATTTATAATTAATTACACGTAGTGTAATTAATTAGACAGTCACAGGGCCGAGTCTAACCTGAGCGGGGGCGAGTGCAAATTAAAAAGCGGGGTTTTATATCATTCTTATTGAATAACTTTTATATCATTCTTATTGAAATCTATTTCATACATATCTATTTCTCATTGAGAAAAAAATTATCTAATAAACAGAAACAAATAACTCAATTTTTTTTCTTTAGCATTTTTAAAGATATAATACAGTAAACTTAAAAATGTAGGTACTTCTCTTTTGCTTTTGCTGCGACAAATGCATCAATTATACTACTGAAATCAGTCTCATGAGATATATATTACTATACCTGACAGTTTATCTTGTGATATACAAAAATAAAGATAATACTTAATTAATTTTAATTTTGACATTATTTAAGTAATAAAACTCCACTTTTTTGTTTGCACACAGACCCGCTAGGCGAGATTTCTAAGCCTACTAATTGTCCTTTTCACACGTGTCGGATAAGACCGTCCGGCGTCGGATATCCGTTCGTGAAGTGTATAGAATAATATGGGAACATTCACACGCTTGTCCGATAGCCGGGCGCCGGATAATGGTAGCCGGATAGAACCTCAATATTGCCGGATGCCGGATATCCGGCGTCGGACATGGCGATGTGCGTAGAACTTAGTGCGAGCACGATTTATCCGGCAGTCGTACGGTAGCAGCGAGAGCGTGCAGTTTATGGTGAAAATGGCGAAAATCGATAATTTTGATATCAAATTTTTGATAACCCTCGTGGAAGCCAGGCCTGTCCTATGGGATAAGACGTTCGAGGAGTATAAAGATAAAATCCTAACCAAAAATGCCTGGGCGGAAATCTGCAAAGAACTCCATACCGGATTTGAGGAAATGAGTGACAGAGAACAAAATGAATTTGGTGAGTACCGTTTATTAACTTTTAAATTGAATTTTTTATAATTTACAGCAAACTTTCATATTTTTAATAATATGATACATCTCTTACTATTTTGCTCACTGTTGAGATACCAAGTCGATAATAGTGGTGCAGTTCTGTGAAAGTGCAGCCACTTGCCAGATATCTGAAAAAAACACACATTATAAGTTAATTATTTATTATTATTAGCTAATTAAACACTGTTTATTAATTTTCCTTGTTACAGGTAAAAATGTAACGAAAAAATGGTGGAACATTCGCGACGGCTTTATTAAATCCCGTAAAAAGCAGAAAGAAGCTTCAAAATCCGGTGCTGGAGCTTCCAACGTAAAAAAATATATATATGGCGATCAGCTACAATTCTTGATTAAAGTGACTGACGAACGACAAACTGATGATAGCCTATCAGATAAAACCCAGGAAGTAACAGCTGAGTGCTCATCTCAAGATAAAAAAAATGAAGATGTCGCATCTTTCAAAAAGCCACAACCAAGTACGCGAAAGCGAAAACAGGACCCAGTGGAGATAAAGATGAAATTTTTGGAAGAAAATCGATACATGTCGTTCTTCAAGGGTGTAATTCCATCACTGAATAATTTTGACGATGAGGAAACCATTCAATTTCAAATGGGTGTTCTTCAATTAATATCGAACATCAAACGGCAGAAATTGCTGAAACAATCAACTGGACCAGCCCAGCAAATTCCATATCAAACCAATCAGTTCGTCAATTTGCTATTGCAGTCACCCACGCAATTATCGTTACAAAGTCAGCCTTTACACATTAATACATTTATGGATACATCTGTACAGCCAGCGGGGACAGCAAGTTACAGAGCTTTTGGACAACAACTGTCACCGTCTTTTCACAGCCAATCAGATAATATTTCGCCCGCGCTTTCGACTTCGTCTAGTAATACAATGGATTCCATAGATTTTACTGACTTATAAAGTATGTAGGGGAGACCGGGGCTAAGCCGACAACGGGGCAAACTTGACACTAGGCTTTTTGCCAATTTAAATATATCGTAGAAACTTGCCTTTCCTACTGTAAATGCGTCTTTATGTGCCAGTATTATCAACGGAATTTGGTAACATTCTGAGTTATAGTGTAATTTTTAACGCGACATAAGCGTTTTTGATAGTGAAAAGTAATTTTTCTGATCTCTCGAAAATGTCTACTCTTTCATCGAGCTTTACTCTTGCGAATCTACCGGTAAGTGATTTTGATGGGAAATTTGATGCTCTATATGAATCCGATAATCGTTTTTGGATATTTTCAAAATTTTCGTGTTTTTGAAGTGACAAAAGTGAAAAACGACGTCCGGGGCAAAGTCAACACCACGCCGTTTTGTCGGCTCCCAGTAACAAACGATGCTTGTCATGCAGCCGTATGGCTCATGACAAATGTATGCGCACGTCCGATCGCGAGTTTACCTGCATTAATTGTTTTTCAGACATGAGTTTAGATGAAGATAATTGAAAGTTCAACAATTTTTGTTCTCATTATTTCAAATGATTGTTCTAGCTACTTTATTCCGAATTTTTGTACTTTTTAAATACACAATAAACAATGTATTTTCATTTTCAGACAGTAAAAAATAAGTTCCAGATCAAATTGTGTCGATCAGACAAAGTGTTGAGTTTGCCCCGGCGGGGTGTCGAGTTTGCCCCGGCATTTTTCAATTCGAAAATTTGTCTTCGCGTCACTTTTTCTTTCCTGGCGGCAAAACAAAGCGAAGTACAGCAAAACTTCCTGAATCAATTTTGTACCTGAAGAAACACTCTTTAAATATGTACCATTGAATTTGCCTAAAAATTTTAATTAAATATTAAAAATTGCCTTTGAAAAAATAGTGTCGGCTTAGCCCCGGTCTCCCCTATTTATATTTACGTTTAATATGTACACTGTTGGAAAATTTGTGTTAAATATAACATAAATCGCATGTCCCAAACGGTCCACTCAAATTTTTGTGTTAATTTAACATAATATGGATGTGTTAAATGGTAACACCGATACTATGTTAAAATATTTCAACAGAAAAGAAATGTAATTCTGATCGTAATTTGAGGTTAATTATGTGTACAATTAACATAACTTTTATGTTGAAGTTAAGATTGTAAGATAAAATCAACATTCTTTTTCTGTAAATTTTTATTCCCACTTCTGTTATAGAGTAAAATCAACACTCTTTTTTTGTAAATTTTAACACATTTAACAAATACATTCAAATCGTGTTACTTTAACTTTTTAACATATTCTTTAAATTATTTTAATAATTTTACATTTTTAATTTGTTTAGTTCAATTAACATATCAGGCATATGTTAAATCTACACATGTATGTGTTGATTATTTTACACAAAAATTTTAACAAGGACCTTTTTTAACAAACTTACAAAAATTTTCAAACAGTGTATGTGCAATAAATAAATCAATAAAAAAATTAAACAATTTTTACTTACCTAATTGTAACAGCTAAAACATCTGTACAGGTTTAATGCAATCTCTCATCACAGTGTCCTGGCGCTGGAGAGCATCCTTCAGTTTGCCATGTAACTCGTCAAAGGAGAAAATTGACACACAAAAATAATTAAAAAACTTTTCTTCATCTTCTCGTAAGTCCGCAAATAAGGTGTAAAATTGCTCTCAATTTTCCCTTTTCATATTGATTGGGTGTATCTAGTCCAATAGATTCTTTGCCTCTTTTTCTTCACACGATTTCGGTATAAAAGCCACATTGCAACGCGATGCGCTCACGCTCCATGGCTGGCGTAACAAACGCAACTGAACTCGATGTCTGGACCGGTCGAAAGCAAAGAATCGATTAGATACCCGGCCCCGGACATCTGACGCGGGGTATCCGATCGAATCTTTGCTTTCCGACTATCGGACAAACGTGTGAATGCTTTCATATTAATCCATAAACTTTGCGAAGCTTGTCGGACGTTCCGATTAGCTGTCGTACTTGGCTGGGCTAGAGACACGTGTAATATTTGCGAATTCGGCCGTTTGGCTAGCGCGGGGCCGGTCAAATCGCCCCGCAACACACCGTTTCGCACGCCCCTAACGCCGACCCTGCAGAGAGAACAAAAAGAGAAAGAGTGATGCAGAATACCCAGTTCAAGCTGTCCAAGTCCAGCCCTTTAAATAGATTCGCCTTCTTTCTTACGTCGTGGGACGGTGTCTATTTCAGTATCGCTTCGACTCTTGAATTAAAACCCGCGTGACTCACGCCGTTCTGTTTGATACGCATTGCCGGTAACAACAATGACGATAATACACAGCCAAATTCAATTTCTTTATAACTTTATAAAGATAATCTCATAATGATAGAATATAGCATTATTACGATAATCGTATACTGGTTTTATCATCTTAAATTTTAGTTTTATGCTAGTTTTATTTAATTTTAATTTAATTTAATTTTAATTCATAATTCTAAAATAATGTTTATAACCATAACTTTGTAGTATTTTGTCATTTGAAATAGGTAGCGAAGCGGTAGCAACGATATCGCATCCGATAAAACGAAACGTCGATGATTAGCTCTAATTATAAATCAAAGTCAGCTATGTGACAGCATATCTAATACTAGATATGTCAGATAGGAGAGAAAAACAGGATCTCCACTTCGAAACGCGATCGCAATGCGAATTTATTAAATCAAGCGAGTTGTAGATTTTACACATGAAAAATAAGAGAAACGCGGTAACATGAGACGCGAAGAACATCGCAATGTTGTCACGCACATCCCGCACGTGCACCTGCGTGTGCACTGACATCATTTGAATAGTCGTTATCAGGCAAGCGTTAAGAAATTTAAATCCTCAGATAATCCAGATTTATCAATCTTCCAATTAACTTTAAATGCGCACAAATAAATAAGTATCCTACATCCGAAGATTGATCATTAAGGAATCTTGCAATTCCATTAAATAATACTATTAGAAATCTCATCATTTAAATAATTATTCTGAATTACACGTTGGTTAATTTTTCAAAAAAGCAAATACGGAGCGTTAAGAACATTTAAATAAAATTTTCAAAAGAAATACATTCGTGCGCCGATGTAAATTTTCAAGTCAAATAATTTTATCCTAATTTCAGGCATTTTCTTTCTATTTTCAAAAGTAAACAGAGAGAGGAATGGCCATGTGGCCGTTGGAAAATACGAATCGCCGAGAATCGATTCGTAATCGGTCAACCGCGGTCGCTTTAAATCACGTCCGGTCTCGCCTACGCGAGAGCGACTAGCGAGAGTGAGCGTGCGAGTATGTAGTATGCACGCGAGTGAAACGAAACGGGCGAGCACGATTTCATTCATGCGCGACCCACTTAAATTTCATTCAACGATCGGCACGGGCCTTCTCGCCGTTACACGTATATCTATCCTTTCTCTCGGTGACCGCGTCTGTCCTCGGAATCGCGCGGGGTTGCGAGCTAACACGATATCTCTCCGACAGTGCACCAAAAAATTTCAACCGTATCTGAAAGTCCCCGTTTATGCAACTACTCCTATCTAATTCGATATTAAAATATTTTGAAGTGTTTAGGCCAAAAATCGCTTGAACTTTATTTCCATTAACGAGAGATTTATGTCTCAAAACTAATAAAGTTGAAATATACTTATTCTATATTTATGTTGTACTTTAACAAATATCTTGATAGTCAATTTTTTCTATGATAGAACCTTGTATGTAATGTGAGAGTGTGTGTTGTGTAGCAAAGTTTCGAATTGTCTTGAATGATACCGCAACATTAAATTGATGTGAAACTCAAATACGATAGATGAAAGCAAAAAGTCATATAGATCGATAAAGATAATATTATTAATTGCTGGTCAATTTCATAAAATTTGTTTAACATTGATCGTTCGCTACCGACGCAATATTCGCGCGACATTAAATCGTCGATATACAACTTCGTCTGTCTCGACTTTCGCCACGGACGGTGATGATAAGACACCATGGACGAAATTTGATATCGCGAGTCGTCTTACCAAACAACCAGTTGCTGATAATGCAACAATATTCGAGAGTGGATGGTATACGGATAACCGACTGGAGGTTGTTCACAGACGTCGCGGAAATGATCCATGTGTATTATTTATTCATGCACATACATCTAAATTATAATATTGATAAAGCGAGTAATTGAATGATAAATAACTTTCTTGTTGCCTGTTTTTTCAACAATGCTTTCTACATTACCGTGTAAAAAGTAATAAATAAATATTAAAAATATCTGTCATTGGAACTCATGAAGTAGGTAGATAAATAACACTGTTACCTGTTTCTCTTCTTATTTGTTTCTTTACTTTTCTAAATATATTCTATAGGGGAGACCGGGGCCTAACCGTCAGTTTTTTTTCGGTGCCGATTTTTAACAAGAAAATAAATAATTTTAGTTAAATATGGTATACCACTGTAAACAGTGAACCTTTAGCTACAAAATTTATATAGGAAATTTTTATCTACGTCGCTTTATTTAACCGGTATAGAGCAAAAGTGACAACGGTGGAAAAATTGAAATCTCAAAAATGCCGGGGTTTAACCGTCACACTGCATTTTCAATACATATACGTACATCTAATCCTGAAAAATGATAGGATACATCTTAATAATTGTTTTTTAAGAGAAAAATATAAAAATTTATTTAAAATTTTTATGCGAAACATTATTATAAAATAGTTACGAGGGTTCCTCTTTCCGCAGAAGTCACTCGCCCGACTTGTTTCACTCCTCGACGTCCGATGACTCTATTCGGTGTCTGAACGGTTGTAATTCTCGTCTCATCCATATTCCATAGGCAGTGAGCCTGGAAATGCCCGGAAATGCCTTGAAAATGCACCCGGACTGCTTACTGACGGATTAACACCAAACACAAGTTTCAGGTTTGATCGCCCACGAAATATTAGACATCAACGATAATGAAAAAACTACACTGGAATCGTGTTCAGCATGCATTACTCTTTATAATCACGTACCTCGAGATTTGGAGAGCAAATATTATTGCAGATATTACAAAATTTCCACGCGCAGAAAATGTAACTTTCACCTTCCGAAAACACGTTTGCCCTCGTAAAAATCATAACACGGCAGGTAACCTGCCGAAACTCCGTTGGTCACATGAGTACCATAAGCAGCGTTTACAATGTTAATAGCGAGTTCGCACAATATACAGGTTCCGAGATATTTAATTTGACGGTTCAACCCCGGCGACGGTTAGGCCCCGGTCTCCCCTATTATCTCAATTAAACTAACAATGCAATATTTTTAGTAATTTTTAAGGTATCCTTCATTCAAAGAAAATTATTCAAAGAATTAAGTGATCTTTCTTTATAATTCAATTATTTCGATAATTTAGAACTTAATCGAAAGTAAACTAATCAATTTAATAAGTTACATGATAAAATAAGTAATTAAACATAAATACTAAAATATTATTTTAATGATACACTCTTTTAAAATTAATAAATTACCCAAAGTAATAAATTTCTTATAATAAAGGAGTAGAACACACAGATGATAACAGATGATATAAATTATTCTAATACTGTATGCAAAAATAAACATTGTTATTTACTCGCTAATTAATGGTAATTGCAAATCCTTCGAGATTACACGGAAAAAGGAGAAGCATTGTTATAACTACACTCGATTGTGAAATTCGGGATCGACGAGCGACGAGATTATACAAATCGATGAAGCGTATTTAATCTTAATCATCGATAATTATGGCGATAATTACGATACTGTGCGCGGATTGTTCATAGTTATCTATTATGCAGCTACTTTCACTGTCGCCGATACGGCAGTCATTGTGCACAGCCCTAACACCTCAAGAACCGGTATTCCCGAGTGCGATTTACATAAACTATCGCGGCTCTTCGGAAAACACATTCCAGCCATTTAAAATAATTATTCCCACATTTTTTCGCCTGAAACGTTGCAATTTGTCGCTATTAGCGGCGGCATTACTTATTTCTCCCGCGCATTTTCCATGCTCAAATCCCGCACGAATCGATTGAACATATATAGAAACTCAATCTCTTGTCGACGTGATCGATCTTTATTCTCACGAGAAAATGCTGCCATACTAGCTGTTAAATTGTAATTCCATTACGATATTGAAGACAATCACAGACTCATTTTGTGCGTAGCAGCCTAATTTATCCGTCATTAATAATCATATAACAAACCGCGATCTCGTAATCGAGAAATGCCTGGCATACTTTAGCTAGATAGTATCACGCTGTAGTCAGTAGCACGTTTAAAATTTTATCTATAATCGTATACTTTTCAATCAATATCGACTTACATTTATTTCCAGAAAAAAATATCCCTTTTCTTCATATAGAATTTTCTTCTAATAATAATTGTAAAAATTAATTTAATCTAAATCTGATAATATCTAGTATCTAAATATTATTGTTGATTGATTTTACACAGATTTTTCTACCGCCACTTTATCCTTCGTCCCTAGCGATCATAAGCAGCTTAAGCAAATATTAATTATTAAAGCGAACGTCGATCGTATCGCTGAGAAAAATCGACTTCATTACAACGAATGTCCGCGCTAAATGGAAGCTTAGATAGAAGTTTATCTGATCGCACGTTGCGTTACAACGTTCAATCAGCGTTGCATTAATGCTCGCCAATGCAACCTTTTAAGTCTCACGTCTCTCATTAGTATAATTTCAGGCTTCGCGTTAAAATTGCCGCGTAGTTATGCCGACAGTGATCGGAGGATCGTCATTGTTCGCCGACAGTAATAATCATTACTGGCGATCGAGAGATCGAGTCTTGATACGCGAGATACCTCCTTGATTTCTTTGTTTCTCTTTCTCCCACCTCCCACCCTTTCTCCTTTTCTCTCTCTCTCTCTCTCTCTCTGTTTTGAGACATATTTCTCGCTCGAGAAACATTTGTCACACATAATCTCCGCGTCGCGTCGTCTCGTTACATGACTTACGCATTAATGGTTAGGTATATCGACGCCACAAGGTCAGGCTCTCGTAGCTTTAATGCCGAAGATGGAACATAAATCGCAGATTAGGTCGAAGGTCGGATTACTAATCGACTTTCCTTCCATCGATTTATCATCGATGGTACGCCAAACCACTTATCATCAATTAATATCAGCCGGTGTGTTTACAAGCTACCAAGATAATTTCACTCCTTTCATTAATGTGAGATTTATGAGAAAAGGCATTTGACATTGATTAATAATTTTATAACACTAATATATTAGAAAAGCATTATAATATCTATAGATTTTGAATATTGAGATGTACGCATAAGATAGAAATGTATATGTGCATAATTAGAAACATGTATAAATCTGCATAATCATTATTTGATTATTATTGATTTATCAAATTTCTTTCACAAAATCATCCAATAATTCTACGCTTTACATCTACTATGTCTTCTACTTTTATTATTAATTATGAAAATTTAAAAACAGCTTAGGAGATAATTTCTTAAGGAAATCTATTACTTTAGTACATACAAAAACTTATTCGATCACAAATTATTTTAAACTTAAATAAGATTTATGAAGTCTAACGCGTCTATATGAATGAAATCACTTGTCAATCACACCTCTAATCCGCCATTCTCTTGGGCGTTAAGTCATGCAACAATCTCATACACGTGTCGTTCATAAAATGACAGGCATAATTTTATAACGTTTGCAAGGAGTTTCCCCGAGGAAAAATTGTCATTAGCGCTTAGCCGTCGTTTCCATCCCGAATCTCATAAATAATTCAAGACGCGCCGCGGGCGCGATCTTTATTAGTTTCACATAAAAAAAAAGAAACGGAAAAGTAATAAACGATGAAAATGTCGGCCAAGGCTGACATTGCCGCCAGGCGTGGGCGGCATGTTTGCAACGTTAAATGCGCGTTAATGACGCATCGCCGGTGGCTGCATCTGTCGATTTTGAAAAATCTCCGACGCCGCGCCGGTCAATCTGCATAATGGATATCGCTGCGGAGATGCGGGAAAAAAATTGCGACTCGCGCATCGTTTCTGTTTGTTATCGCGCACGATAACGTTTCACATTTCATAAGTCAATCGTCTCGCAAATAGGTTGCGCACACAAAATGAGCCAGATAAAAACGGTACCTGTAGAAGTATTCTATATTCTATTAATAATGTTAAATAAGGCATCATAATTTAAAGAAGTTAAACTAAGTGCTTTTGTATCAACAAAAGCTTCTCAATTTCATCGAAGGATTTTCTTATTTAATTTCTTCGTCATAAAAATACGGAGCGCCAAATAATAAATTTTAAATAATAAGTATAATAGATAATTTAAAAAATTACGTTTAAAATTTAAACTTGATTGATGCAAATAGAATAAGAAGATTAATATCGTGTGCATTAAAATTTCCGAGGTTCAAAGTGTAAATCGATAGTGTACGGAACTCACTTCGATTTCTAGTCGTTATCGATAATCTGTAGCGTGGGCGAGTCATTATCAATGCTGAAAAGAGCAAATTTATCGGCGTTAATAACAAATCGCCGTCGGTGATTTTTGAAAACAACGCACGCCGTTCACATGTCGGTCAGTATAGGTTGCTACATTAGATATTCCAAGGCGACATCGCAATCGTGCATGTAACTCCAATTCATGATTTTATTCAATTATAGTATACGAACACTTCTCGCTCGCTCTCTCTCCCTCTCTCTCTTCCTCTCGGCTCGTTCCAGATCATTATCGTACGACTGTTCGGTCAGTCGCATTTGCTACATGACTGATACGATCTATACGATCTAACTTTAAACCCTGACTTTAATTTTAAGATATATTTAGCTATTTTTCATAAATTATATATAATCCAGATTTTATTATGTATATCATATTTAAGGGGAGGTTCTCATCTAGCTCGACCAAAAAATCGATTTTTTTTGCATTTTTTTGATAGCTTATCATATGTAGAATATATTCCCAAAAGGGTTTGGCCGAAAACAATTTTATAAAAAAATATACCATAAGAAGGGGACCCAACTTTTACGCGAAATTTGAGTTCGCGCGGTCGTGCATATCTTACATCAATATTTTTGAAGCCGACCAAGTATCCCAAAAGGAACAATATGAAGTTGAGGAAGGATTGATGTATGGCCCTGGAATTGCTGATTAACCACAAGGTACATTATTTTGCTGTTAACTCAAAAAAACGCGTTTCCTGAAAAATCATGTTTTTCAAATTGGCAATCACGATTACTCAAAAACTAATTGACGGGTCGCCTTTTTTTTGTTTTAAAGTATATTAAATTTATTGGAGCCTGAACCTAAATGCAGGTGATATTTGTTGTTTTTCTTTTTTATATACACTGAGAAAAAAATGTTGTTAATTTGACTAAACTCGTTTAGTTGGTGTGATTTGTTTAATGTAAATATTAATATATTTAAATCAAATATACGTGAGTAATATCAAGAAATATTTTATTTTATTTTATATAATATTTGTTGAATTAACAAATGTTAGCTTGACAGCCCGTGACCGCTGCATTTAGTTGAATCAAATAATATTTCTTTGAATCAACGATTTTTTTTTCTCAGTGTAGCACATTAAAGAGCAAAAAAAAACGTGAAAAAACGGTACTCAAAATTCAAATGTCCGTCATTTTTTTAATTTTCGACTTTTTATTCACATTATAGGTTCAAGCTCCAACAAATATTATATATTTCATGAAAATTTTTGGATTTTTGATTTCTGATAATTTTTACAGGTGCTAGAGTGATTGCCAATTGGACATCTTTTTTTGACGCGGTCACGATGCACCACGTGTAACACCATTCCACGGCAGTAATTTCTATTTAAAAAAATTTTTTCTATGTACTCTGAGACTCCATAAATAAGTGTCAAAAACCTTCAGTTATTCATTTACTTCCTTCTATGAAAAAAAAATTCAAGAAAATTACCTTACTTTTGGGTCGCTAGATGAGAACTTCCCCTTAACGAATTTGCTAAAAATATTTGTATCAATTCAAGTCATGCTTTCTCATGAAAAATTCATTGAGTTATTATAAAATAATAACTCAATTTAGTGAATTATTGTATCAATTTTTTTACACCTATAAGCAGATGACTTGCATAATTCTCACATCGTAGCGATATAAGTTTGTCTTGTAAATATTGACTGTGACTTGGCATAGCAATGCACGGTCTTCACGCATTTTATAGTCGACAATTGCAATCGCGGGATTGGATAATTAAGTCGTAAAAAAAAGTAGTCGAGCTTCGTCATCAGATAACAACAATCGTAGACGAGCGCGTGGAAAAATATCCGGCGATTATTTTTTTTACAGTGGCTTTGTCAAAGGTGCTATAAAAAAGCGTCTGCAAAACCGGAAATAAACACTGATACCGCCTGCACGGAATAGGTGCGAGTTATCGCGATCGTCTCGCCCGGGGATTTTCCCAAACGTCTGTTTACAATTTATACACAAATAAAATCTGATTATTATTAATCGCGAGCAATCCGTAAGGCTAAGCTCGATAAGTTGACCTCTCCTTTATTTACATTGATATTAAAATCTTCTAATACAAAAAAATATCGCCGAAATGGCAAAGCTAATCTTACGTATGTTTTGTGTGTATGTATGTGTACATGTCTAAAATTCTCTTATCTTTATCTCTTTCGATACGAAACATCAGCGCACTGAATGCTTTGCGGCTGGACACTTTCACGTAATAATATGTGAGATATGGTAGAAGATACATACTAAAATTGTTATTCAGAAAGTTAAGCATAAGTACATTCCAAACAATAGTTATTAACTCGGGCATAAACATCTGATTTCTTCTTCTGTAAAATGACCTGGGGTGATTTTTATTTCCCAATTAAAAATCATTGTTATTAATTACATACTCTATAGTCTATATTATTAATTGTTCTATAATTTATTGATATTTATAAGGACATTATGTATATAAATTTATTAATATTTTCTGAAAAAAATAAGGAAAAATAAAAAAAAGTTAAATAAATGGAAGAAACACATTAAGCAGCTCAGTATGACAGTATTTCTGAAAAACATTAATTAATAAAATGCCTTTGTATTGCGGATTTTATTCATTGTTTTATTTTACTTATTGACTGCGCCTTTTTATACACTACTTCATGTAAATCTTTATATCGTTATGAATTTTATGTAACTTCTTTACGCTGAAGATGACACAAAAAAAGTGTCGAAACGTTCGTTATTAATATATTTATTTATTATTATAATTTGTCTGCGCATTGATTACCGCGCTTGGCTCCGATTGCCTCATCTATTTCCTTTGCGGATTTTAATTGCATATTTAAAGATTCGAAAGAAATATAGTTATTTAAAAAAACGGAAATATATTGTCCATTTTATAGCAATTTAAAATAAGACTTTATAAAGATAACGACACTTACATAATATCGATAAAGAAAACTACTGTGATGTAAACTTCATTTTTTCGACTGAGATGTAAAAATCATCCCGGGTGATCATTCTCCGTTTAAGCGACGAAGATAGGTATTTCTTTATGAAGCAACAGCAAGTGGTTTACCTATATCAATTGACCAAGAATAATAAAAAATCTAATAAATCATTAATTTAGAATTTGCGAATAACGAAAAGAATATTGCTATATATTTAGGAATGTCCAAAGATCAAATGAGAAAGAAAGTATTTAGAAGAAAATAGCAAGTAATTCTCGAACATTTAATGTATATTTTGTATAATAAATTATAATTATGTATAATTTATATAATAAATTGTCTATGAATCTATTTATAGTACATCTTTCTATATGTAAAGATATATTTTAAGATATAATTATTAAATATATAATTAAATAAGTGTATATCTATTAAAAGATATATATATTCTTTATGTTGATTATTTATAATTAATACCGTTATGCAAACGTAACAATTAGAGAGAAAAAATTCAGAGAGAAAGACAAGAGGTACAGATTTTATAAATGACAGAATAATAAATCTTATAATTAATAACATTCTCGAGACATTTTCGTTGTGAATGACAGAGCTACTTTTTTTCCGAGATAAAAACAATCGTATCACATGACGCTTCGAAAATGCTAAATAATGATTGAGAAATGTCAGATATGAAAAACAAAGAAAGACTCTCGGATTAAGATAATACGAGTTTAACGTAAAAGTTGGGCGATTCAACGCTGCGCTAACGCATTCGCGCGCATTCAGACGCATGTCGGGTAGTGAGAATGTAAAAATGTTCTATCTCACGCACGAACGACGCCGATAAGTCTCCCGCCGAAGGTGAAAGGAAACTGCATGTTTAAAGCTTATAAGGAAGAGAACCGGTTCCCTCTCTCGTGCGTTTGCAACGCGCCGTTCGTTGCATAAAAAATATACGCTCTCATTTGCATTTGCCTTCTCGAAAAAAAAATTTCGAGAGCGTTAAAAGTGCGTCTCTAAATGACATCGCGCGAGAAACATGTTTTGGAAAAGGGGGATTTAGCAAGTGTTCCGCTTTCGACTATCGTTTTCAAACGCTAATTAAGATCTGCAGTCAGATAATTTTAGATATTACATAAATGTTATACATATAAACAAGTAATAAATTTAAATCAGAGCAATGAGCAAAATGGAGAGAATGATTAAAATGGGCCGCAAAAAATATATGTAAAGCTGTGATATTTCAACGTACCAATCGATTCCTATAGTTCGGAGGAGCATCGTGACTGATGTTCCTGCGGAACTGCTTGACAGTCCTCGGCGGCGCTGTGGTACGCATTTTCCACTTCGATTTCTTCAATCGCTTCCCCGATCCACCATTACATCTCACACGCGACGCGCCACGAACTGCTACGATTGACCGATTTATAGTTATTTTGTCGGTCGCGCAAACGCATGCACTTTGGCCATACTAAAAAAAGCAACGCGACGTTCGATCGGAGTCGAACGGCAATGTACGGAAATAATCGTAAGGAGGAAATAACGTTGCGCGTCCGTGAATCTCGTTACCCATGCATCTCGCACCACGGACGTCGAAGTACTGAACTGATCTTTAATCCCGTCGTAAACAATGGCGACGAGGCAGAGGCACCTCTGTATCGACGACACGTAATTCGGCAAGGAGGCGTTAGAGAGACAACAGATGCGCGCCGTAATATGTCATACAAACGCGTGCCTCGCGCCCGCGCCGTGTTACGTCACACAAAACACGCGCGCGCATTCACAGTATTGCGCACACATACTTGGCCGCCGCGCGCGCGCGTCGCGATTCGCTTGCCCCCTCTCACTACGCCTACTTGTTCCGTTCGCTAGGCGCGTGAGGCGCGTCTGCGAGGATCGAAAACAACGGGCCCCATCCCCCGCACGCGCAACAGGCGGGAGACCCGACGATCACTTCACACCGAATCGCCACGATCGAACGTCGCGCTCTCGCGATAATGCCGTGAATAATTGCGCGGTACCACCGCGTAACTGGCACCGAAAAGCCAATCGATTTCGTGTTTCGTCGAATCGCGCGATCGATAGATACGCGTTTCTCACAACGACACGAAGTAGCTCGATCTTTGACCAATGAGCGAATCTTAACTGAGCGAGGCTCAGTCGCGTTGTTCAAATGAGAGAAACGAACGATTTCGTCTTTTCAACGTGGCCGTCGGCATCGCACTGAAGCTGGCGAGCAGGGCGAGCTCTCCGCTCCGTTCCGTTCCGTTCTCGCGGCTCACTTCGCGCGACTCACTTCTCGCTGTGGCAATTCACATTCGAATATCCCGGCTTCGGACTCGTTGGCGCCCGCTCGACGACTAACGTCGCCTACGTCGGCGTCGACGCGGTCGGCATACGAACGGCGAATAGTTAGAGAGAAGCGCACACAATGCATTTAGAAACAAAATATTCTTCCGATTAAAAATGCCGTGTAATAATTGATGGTATTTTTTGAACACTTTGACTTCGGCACGTAATTAGCACTTAATTTTTTTATGTACTAGACATTACAGGTGAGGGAGGGGTGGCGGATGGGGACGTTGTCCCCCTCATCCGCCACAAGTTAGAGATGCCCGGGAAACTGGGCACGGCACGGGGGGGGGGGGTGGCGGACGAATCAGTGCGTTTCCCGCTGCCCCCCCACCGTCAGGTAAAACGTGCCGAGAGGGACAGCCGGGGGGTTTTTAGTGGGGGGGGGGTTGGAGTCCCATATATATATATATATATATATAACCGCCCTCCCCGCCCCGGGGGGGGGGGTATCCGTGCGGATTTTCCCCCCGTCAAAAAAAAAAAAGACATTACAGGTGCGCGCTATTTAACTTTAATATTTCACTGTTACTATTACACTATTAACCACACAACTGTCAAAATATGCCATGACAGCCGCTCATGAAGTAAGCGCAACAAGAGAACCAATTCGCATCGCAGAAAAGCGACAACAATATTTCGATAGATTCGAGTATCGATAACATGCCCTTTTTAGAAGAGGACTATAGACACCACAGACGCGCGCTTCGCGCGCGCTATTTAGCTTTAACAGCGTAGCCTATTACTATTACCCTATTAACTTTCGTTCATACCAATAACTCGATAAAATTGTATATCCTTTGTTTTGGAAACATATAGTAGTAATCTTCTTATTTGTCGCTATAATAATCTCGTCACCGTATTTTTCTTTTAGTTTTCTTAAGAACGGAAGAAAGTCGATGAACGGAAAGAACGCCTTTGAGTAGTCACTACAGCTGCAGCTATAATTCGGGAAGATATTCGCTCACAAATCAACGACACGTCTGCATATCCTTCAAGCGATGATTTTTTGACAGATGTAAAAGACTACATACCGAAATCCCTCAATACTTTTCTGGAAAACGTTATAGCTAAAGGAAGAAAATGCTCATCGCAGCAGCTCGAACAAAAATGCATTTCAATAGCGCACGCTATTATGTTGGCGACCAGGCCAAGATCTTTCTTGTCACCACTTTTAATCAGCGTTGCTGCTTTTTTATACCGGAAATTTGGCTCTAAAAATCTAGTAACGTTACTATCTAGCTTGGGCTTCAGCGCATCATATAATGAGGCACAATTATTGGAAGCTTCAGCTGTCAAGCATTGGAAGCTTGACGAGAACGATTTCTTCGTGATCGATGTTGAAGATCGAGATGATGATCATAGTTCTGCAGATTCACAACCTCAGGAAACGGCTCAGAAGAATCTTGTAGGTGACGCTACCCCCAGTTCTAGTCGTGTACACTCAAAGAAAAGAATTGTTGCAATAGTCAAGTTTTATTGGCTGCATAAAAGTTTTCTGCCACAACTATTTAATTTTTGAAGCAGCAAATCGCAATTCCAATCTATGATTTTAGATAGGCCAACGTAGCCAACTTTCAAAGGTATAATAGTAAGTAGTTGGCTCATTAGGCAATTTCTTAGCTGCGGTGACCTTACCGACAAGGTTGATAAGACAGTTTGCCGGGCTAGCAAACTCAAATTTGTCGTGCAAGCGCTCGGCGATAGGAGTTTGTTTTCGTGAAGTTCGCCGGGCCGCTGCGGCGGCCGGCGCCGGGCTCTCTCCCGCGTAAATAACCACGTAACCGACTGAAGCCTTGCGCGTTAAGGTACCATTTCATGCGCAGTGTGCAGCCGCAGCAGTTCGCTGTGATTGGTTGAAAATTTTTTATAACATGACACACTTCCGACGCAAAATACATTTTACCGCATCTCGTTCTTCTGTTTTGAAGTTCAACCAAACGAACAAAGAGCAGCAAAGTCGGATTCCGTCCAGTCGCTTGAAGTTAAAGTCAGGAAAGCGACCAATATTTACATACGTACCTGTGCAGTGTTTGCAACAAATGTTAAGGAATGTATTGAGAGAATGGCGTTCAATGAGGTATAGAAAATGTTTATGAATAATTAATTGTAAGCAAAATTCATAACCTCAATTTGTCAATATCACAAACGTAATTGATGAACAGCAATTATTATTATTTTTTTCAGCTTGGTTATAAAGTAATCTTATAATTTAGAAATTTATAATTTATTCTCTAAATAAAGAAATTTTAGTAGTATTACTTTTCTGCTTTTTAAATCGTTTAATGAAAAATTGCAGATGTATAAACAATATAATCTAAATGCGTTGACTATTAATTTATTTTTCTGTTAGATAAAACGTGTTAATACTTGTGGAATTTGTGAAGAAATTACGGAAGAATCATTAATTTCAAATCATAAATGCTTGGAAGGATATGAACGTTACTTCACTGATAAAAACAGATATTTTTATCCAGTATGCGGTAAATATAAATGAAAATAATGTGTGTTGTAGATTCTTGAAAAATGATGAAAATAAATGATATAACTGTGTATATAATGTATGTGATGATTTTTATATAGAAATGGATTAATAATGCGACGAAGTGCTATGGATAATGGTGTAGAAAGCATTGTACTTGATGAGCCATCGAGTCAGCCAGAAAAAAAATACAGGTGAACATGGTGCGGTTGAAGACCTTCTTCAGTTAATAATTCTTCTGATTCAACGGAACTAGAAGAATTGCTTATAGAAGAGGTTTCAAAATGGGAAAGCATTATACAATTATAATCTACCTTTAATACAACGTAACAGAGCAATAACTGGTGAAGCATGGAAAGCGGTTTCGGAAGCTCTCCAAGGTATTACAAATATGTGATATTGAATAACCTGTGAATATAAATGTTTAAACTTTTTGATGAAGATAATTAGATGTTTTGCTAATATATTTTATTTATTTTATAGGACGTTTGAGTCCAAAAGAAGCTGCAAAAAAAATGGAAGATATTACGAGATACTTATTATCGTAAACTGGCGGAAGAAAAATTACCTAGTGGATCAGGACGACCTACTACAAAGCGAAAATGGAAACATTTTGATCAGTTGGATTTTTTGCGCGATGTATCTTTGAGAAAGAAGTATTGCATTGTTTTAAACTCAACAAGAATCTCTTCGTCTCGATACTGATTCCATCATAAAGCCTCTTATATCAGAAGTAAACGGTCTTTCTGACATTGATTCAGGTTTCTATTTTCCTGTTATATTAATGAGAAACATTTTGTAATTCAAGAGCTTAATGAAAAATGAAAAGTTTTGATTATATATAAACGGATTTCGAACAGGCCGCCACTTTGTAAGAGAGGAGGAATTGAGAAACAAACATTTAAGTATGTCAGGTACTGAAATGATAAATTTTTTTTTAACGTTCGGTTTTTTAGTTGGAGACTTTGTGCCGTGTGATAATAATTCTGGCATTTTTATATTGTTTTACGCCAAATATTTGATATTGTTGCTGCCACTACCATTCAGACTGAATATCGATATTGTTGGAGCAGCTCGTTTTTGAACACCATACATGTACTCAGGAACTCTTTAAAGATAAACTAAACCTAAGCATCATATTATGCTAACTTTCTTATAATGCTTGAAATGTCAGGACCATTAGCTTTATTTAGCACAATGAGGCAAGAATCTAGAACAGGCTAACAAGATTCGTGCTAATGCTACATACTCAAGAAGAAACATTACTTTACATTAGCGTTCAAAGAATCTCTGCAAATGTGTTATAGATTAGTAAGTCAACTAGGATTACTCGAAAATTTTGAAATGGGGCCAGGGAACATTTTAGACGAATTGCCTGAAAACGAAAATTTAGATTATTCGTCCATCCTCTGTTGATTTTGAGCAACTTGCATAGAAAGTTCCATGGATTGATTATAAGGGAACAAAATACAAAATTGGTACATATGTTGTTCTTGGTTCAAATAATTTTGAATTGCCTATCTTTGGTGAGATTCAAAGGATATATTGCACGGAGGACTTAAGGTTTGCCTTGTGTGCTTTACTTTTAAAAAACAAATTGGCTTTGATGAACATATGCATGCATATGAAGTTCAAATGAGTGCTAAAATTTCTTATATCAACATTGATGATTTGTTTGATCACATTCCAGCTATTTCAGTCAGAATGAATGATGCAAATACTTTATTTCTACAAGGCATGCATTGTGAGTATGTACTGACAAATATGTTAATGTTTTATCATAAAATTACCTTAATTTAGAATATGCGGTGTAAATGCATTCGAAAATAAATTAATGTCATTTGAAAATAATTTGTCTATTTTTACTGTTCGTTCTTAAATAAAACTGACCATCAACCGATTAAAGCATTTTGGTGTTGCCTTCAAACTTGTGCATATTGTTATCATCTTATCTGATTGTATATATACAAATCATCTGCACGGAAAAAAGTGTTGTAATATTTTTAGGTGTTCATACATTATAACTTTTTCCGGTGCAGATGGTTTGCGCAATCAGATAAGATGGTCGTAACAATATGAACAAGATGGCCACCATGCAGGAGTAAGTTGACTGGAGCACCAACTAGTAGGCCATCGCGCGGGAGTTATTGGTTAGGGAGTAGCCAATCAGCAAGCCCCTGTAAAGTAGGCAATTGGTTGGAGCAGCAAAGTCACGTATTAACTCCAGCCAAGCTTATAGTAGCAGTTGAAAATTGGTTGCTGCAGCCAACTGAAATGCTATGCTATATTTTGACCATTGAAATTGGCTGGACGCAGCCAATTCTAGGCTACTGCAGCCAATCTTTTATTTGAGTGTACAACAATTTTAAATGGTAAGAGTTGCCAAATTTCATATGTACGAGAAATATCACGCACACATTTGATATTTTTTGTCTATTTATATTTTTTTCTTACAGATTCTACACCGAGAGTGTGATTTTTACGACAGCGTGAGACAAAATTACAAATATCCATATATTCAACAGTGTATTACAGAAAACTATTAAAGATATATAAAAAAATGTATTGGACCTTTTTTATAGTGAATTTAATGAGCTGTATTTTTTATAATAATCTTCATTGCGATAGGATCAACGATTACGAGATATAAGGGAAAAACTGAATTAGAGCACCTTTTTTCAAGATGGCGGATCGAGCCCTGCAGATAGAGGTCCGGACTTTAGTATGTTCAATAGTATGCCAAGATAAAGGTCTCCACCAATTTATAGCTTTTTACCGATTATTTTTTCTATTTTTTGCTAATTTGACTGGACTAGCCTTTTTTAGAGAGGGGACTTAGAATTTGTTTTAGCGCTGGTGAGGGAGACTAGCTTAACAGGGGTGAGTTTCGCGTAACAGAATAATTTGTATAAAGTGCCCATGAATATATTGTCGAGGGATAACTGCTTTGACAAGGATATCTCTGTGGTGTCACGGAGTTTTTTTTTTGCTTTTTCTCTGTATCACGTTAAGAAAGGAAACATTTTGTTATTTTTATAGAGCCTTTTGTTTCCGTTTACATTACTAATATCACGAATATAGCTGTAATTATTTTTATATGCGTTATTACTTTCGCGGATGTTTTTCCATATTTTATGTTTTATCGTTTTCCGCAACAATGTTGAAATAAACCTGTATTTCACGTGATTGTTTCAACTTTTGCGAAAGACTTGCACTTTTGTGACCCTATTGAATAAGTTATTCTCAAGATTCGCAAATTATAATGCATCATATCGCATGGTATATCGCGACGAGTAACCTACGTTTCGTGGAAATAGCACGATACAACGTCCCGTTTGCAATGTTGTCCGACACCAAGTATTCAGAGCATGAAGAGTGAGAATAGTAATAGAACAATACATTGCTGATTGCTGGTTCGGAGGACTATTGAACAATGTTTGACAATAGATGTAATGTATTTATGTAATTACCATAACAATATGAATAATTATACGGATAATTACAAATGAGTAATGATTCCGTAATTAAATTCTAAACTTCTCTTTTTCTCTCTCTCTCTTCCTCTCTCCCTCTTTCTCTGCTCCTCCTTCTCCCTCTTCCTCTCCTCTTTCCCTCCTCTCATTCGAAAGAATCAATTCAACGAAATAGCTATGTATGTATATCAAGTGAAAGATGAGTTCAAGTCATACTACCTAATATGTTTTTTTGCGACTTTCCGTCTCGCCATCGATTTTACACGCTTTTACCTGGCCAATAACACGGGTATTAAGATTCCGACTGAAATTGATCGCGGTGAGATTGTATTCACCAATTGCCAATTACCATAAAGCACGCTTTACGACATAGCGAGTTAAAGATTACCAATATCGGCCAACAATTGAAGACAGTGTCGATAATTCCTCGAAACGCTTGCGCTATTGCGATAAATGCGAGATTGACGATGATTAAATCATACTTTCGCCGCATGTGTCGGGGAGAGAAGTGCCTTGATCTAAACCGCCTTCTTCGAAAAAATGCATACTGTTTTCAGATTTGGGCCAAATTAAATATTGTGATTATGTACTTATTCCTTTAAAACTAAATACAACGCAAATTATAGATCAAGTCAGTAAGGTTAAGCCTATTGTCGAGAAAGTTGCCTGTTCGAGAATGAAGTCACGAGAATAATACAATGTGTTTCTTTCTTAAACCCTCGCAACATCATCCACATCGTAAACGCGTTAACAAAAATGGATGCGCGTAAACAAAAAATGTCGTAACAATTACAAACAGTTTTCATCACAAACATTAAATTTACCCGATGTCACAGATTTAATGAAACTGTTAATTGCGCCACTGAATGAGAGAGAAAAACTTTTAGAGAAGCCATATCTTTGACATATAGAAAGTGATAAATTGTCGAGGATTTTCTCTTCAGTCAAGGTACGAATTTTTCTTTTCTTTCAAAAATACGTCGAAAAATCATCTCAGACGTCCTACGAAACACTTAGATTCTTTCACAATTTAAATCTTTTATATATTTAAATTAAATTAAAAAATAAGAGCAAATTTTTATGAAAAGAACATAGGAGATATTTTCATTTACTTCCAATTTATTTATTATATTATTACATAAAAAAATTATTTCTGATATCAGAATGATTTCTGAACAGTCGGTTTGCGTAGATCGTAATATTGAAATGGTAAATATTAATAGCTAAAGAAAACATAAGTGCTATTTAAATTTAACTTTTATTATTATTAAATTAGAAATTTATTCGAATTCGTAATTATTGATATCAGAACTGTAAATAATATACTAATTAGCTGTGATCATTGGCAATATTAGCAAGCAAGATGAATATTTTAGAAGACGTATTTTAGCTGACCCTATATTTTTCAAAGACAGACCGACATCATGTGATCACTCGTTAGTCTCGATTCGAAGGCCGCGTGCCCGTTCCGTCGCGCGTAGCAGTTGCAAAATGCACGATATTTATCGTAATGAAAGATATATAAAAAGAAACGGAGTCTCTCTCCCCGGGGGGCGCCGTTTATCCCGCTTCCCATGGGTATCTCCTATAGAACGCGCGTTTTTGCCTCGTACGCACGTCGATAGATCTAACGATGCCGATCGACACCGACTGCGCAACCGATCGCCACTAACTATGGGTGCCACCGGCGGATTCCTCTCTCGTCGTGAAAAAAAGTGACAACACTATATAACAACTATATGTGTCGCGTACCGGTGACCTTTAGCGTCGTCCTTCTCCCATGGAACCCGCGAGAGGAAATATTGTCCAGTGGAATTAGCAGGCAGATACTAATTATCTCCAAGTCACACGTACCTTAATTGTCGTATCAAGAGACACGGTAGTGTCTCGCGCCAAGTACACGCGGAGCGAGACCGACCGGACTCTTTTACGCGACGCGACGAGTTGCGAGAACTCGAGATGTTGAGATCTCGATAACGAGTGAACGATCAAGTATATAGTGACCCGAAATCATTTTTATTTTAATCGGGATTTTAGAAACTATATTTTGATCGGGACATTTTAGAAACTATATTGGAAAACATATTTGTCAAAAAGACGCATTACGCCTCGAATGTTTGGAGAATTATACCGCGAGGCCGAGTTTCTTTTGACGTAGAATCCGCGGAGAGATCCAGTGCTTTTATAAGCGTATTTGGCGCTAAAGCCTATTACACAATACAATTAAAGGTACAGGAAATAGGAACAGGGGATAGAAACAGATTTCCGACGCGTGGATTTCTGTTCTCTATGTAAATACCCCAGGTAGAACAGCAAGTCACAATAGAGCCAAAATGATGTCAAAATGACGGCAAAATAATTTTTGGTCATTTTACCATCATTTTAACGTCATTTTAATGTCATTTTGACTTCATTGTGACTTCCTGTTCTACCTGGATGCCTTTGTATTGTTGATTGAGGCTTAACAGTGCAGATCTTATCGTAATCTAGTATCTTTTTTTATTGAATAATAAAAAAAGGCCTTGGCAAGCCATCTGGTCGGTGATATAATTCAAAGCTATTCTACATCTACATAATTTCTTTTTTATTAAGTAAACTTATGTCCAAGACTAGGTATAAAAGGGCTCAAAACAAAAATCAATCTAGTATCTTGCTCCAGAAAGGCAGTGTGCTGCCATCTTTTACAAGTATAGGAAATACCGGCGCGCGCCCGCTTGTCGTACGCTTTATCAGCGATATATCGCGAACACTTGCCCTACATACCTTCTTGTTGCGATACGCACAGCAGGATGACCCGTTGCCCATGATTCCTGCGATCGATCCCGGCGACAATCCCGATCAAGCCTCCGCAACTCCTTGGTCTGCGTCGCTCGAGACATCGTCCGGCTCTTCGTCGGCCGTTCCCTTCTCGCGGATCTCGTCATTCTCGTCATGATCACGCGCGCATCAGAACCTGTCTCGTGAAAGTTGCCATGCGTCTGAGTGTCGTTTTTTTTTATCGAGAGTCACAGCACGAAAATTGTTCCTTTTCAAAGCTACGAAGCAATTATCCGTTCTTTCTTCCGCAAGATCTTCTTTATCGTTTTATTTTGTTATTGTAAAAAATCAGGTCTTAGTAGAAGAGAAAGAGGAAAGAGAGAGAGAGAGGAGAGAGAGAGAGAGAGAGAGAGAGGACACGTTAAAAAAGTGAAAAATGTCGGCGCGCGCCATAAACGGAGCGCAATTAAGATCTTAATCGTGTGGCTAATTGATCGCGCTTGCAACATTTTAATTAATGTTCCCCTTTAATTTGCCTTGCCAGCCGCGCTATTTGTCTTAATATTCTGCACAACGCGTTGCAGCACTTCTTTTTTTTCCGTGAAAATCGTGGATCAATGATAATATTGATTTTAACGCAAGATTTTGTATAGACTTTTAATAAAGTTATAAAAGGAACAGAAAAGTATTATCAGAGAAAGAATAAAAAATTCTGGCTGGCTAATTATGGTTTTATAGAGATTGATGGAAGAAGTCAATTTTCAATGCGAATGAAACACCTATATTAATTATATTTCATTATATTATCAATTAAAACCAAGCGTGATCATATTGCTTTATATTATTTGGATATTAATTTTGAGTAAATTTTTATAATAATCGCGCTCTGCAATATTTTGGTATACGATATGCAATCATT
>NW_027249750.1:0-82822 GCF_030848795.1 Temnothorax nylanderi | reverse complement strand
CAAGGAAAATACACTGATGCATGTAAAAGTGGTTCTTGTGAATCAAGAAAGTTAGTTGAATAAATTGAAGTGAATGAAAGTAAGTTAGCGAGTGAAATTTCACTTTGAAATTTGATTAACTTTCTATTTTCTGTTAAATCGCCCTTATTTAAAGAAAAACTTAAACTTAAAGATGTATACTTTATATACCCCGAAGGGGCCTTAAAGGGCGTTTTGAAAGGACGTACCCAACCCTATAATTTCCTCCTTTACCATTACCATTTCCTTTGGACCAACGGTTTAACGTCTCTTCCGATTTCCGAAAGACGGAGCCCAGTTTTCCATCTAGGGATACCACCGCTACCGATTTCCACGCGAACCGAGGTCCACTTTCACTCACCTCTGCCTGCGGGGGAGGGGCGGTAGCCTACATGTCTATACACACATATATCAGAAAATTACTTCTTTTAGCATTAAAATTGTAAAACTTTAATTTGCTACATTTTGTAAATCAATGTCGTCCCCCACTTTTTGTGCGTAGAATTACTCAGAAAAACCTCCTCTACAACATATTTAAGTGGCGATAAAATTGGCGAGTACTGATCTTTTATGCATATTTACCATTGGTGCAGATATTTACCACGATAACGAGAAGGAAGCAAAAGTGCATAACAATTGAACTTACGTATATTTTCTGCATCTGTACGACTTTAGCGTTATTCTCTGCACATGAATTGAATAGTATTCAGACATTGCCTGCTTATGCCATTGCTTGCAAGGCAGATGTTCTGAACTCAACTACATGCGGAAATGAATTGAAAGATTTCCGAGACGCTGTCAATCAACGAATACTGTGGAGCTTGAAAGGTACGTAAAATTATAACTGAATCGCTATTAACTCCATTTACTCCAATTTAAAATCTAGAAAGCTAGTAAAAAAACAACTACTCATCTTTAGCTTGTATTGCATATTTTAATTGATCAATTTTACAATTCTTGAATTCTATTTAAATTAAATATATTGACTAGCTAATATCTTTTAATCTTTTAATCTTAAATTAATAATAGTATTTACGAAAATATTAGTGTAATAAATTAAGAGATTGCATTTGTGTTTATCATATTGCATGTTTATAATTTACGATGTATCATTTAAACCGAATATATGTTCTATATATGTGTATATATATATGTGTCGTAGGTAAATAGTTATTTTAGGAAAATAGCTTTTGACCAGACAAATGCTATCCGCTTAGTCAAATTGGCTTTTGCCCATCTATTTTTGTGTTCAAATGCTACTTTCCTAGGCAAACGCTATTTAACTGAGCCGCTGTTAGGCAAATGATATTTAGCGAAGCTGCATTGATGCATTTTAAATAAGTACACATATCAGTAAATTACTACCCTTAGTATTGTCACAAACTGTTATATTTCTCAATTACATTTGTTAATAACTTTTTAATAAATAACAAGCGACGGTTGAAACCATATTTACGCTAAAACATAAAATTGTATATATATCTACTTTTCAATACACCAACTAGTTAGTTGGTTAGCTTAGTAGCCCAAGTGGGGTTTCACAATCGACGCAGCGTCAAATCGATGTTGACTTTGGGAGTTCAGGCTACATGGTCCAATATGGACTTCGCATATGGACCTTTGATCGCGTATAAAGCTAAATCTAATCAAATCTTAAAGTACTATATATGAAATAGGGGTAGAAAAGAATATAATAGAATTAAAAATAGCGCGATATCTCAAAATTTGCGCAAGTTATAGCTACCAGACATTTCTCAAAAAATTCAAAATTTTATAAAAAATGAACCCCTTCACCGATTCTCGCCTAATTAAATATCAACTTTTATTTAATAATACTCTGCATTTAAAAACAAATTGAGTCCGATATCTAAACACACACACATTTTGTAAAAATGTAATTTTAGAACATTCTAAACACATTGGCACAGAAAACTAAAATAAAATTTGTTTACGAAAACAGCTTCCTGTAATGAGGAAGCAACAATGCGTGATTAATTAATTATAAGTAAAAATTAGTTATTTATTGTTTTTGCATAAGTAGTAACATTGTAATTTTTATTTTTAGTATTAGATTCCAGTGGTGGAATCTTTAATTCAGGATTTCTTTATGGAAATAATTATTGGCTGGGCAGTCGTACCCAATGTTTAGATACAACGAATACGGCTCCTCTACAGACCTCACAGCGGAGAATATTAAATAACACGCTATATCGCGATTTGAAAGAATTTCCGCCTTATCAATTAAACTATTTTGTAGCTTATTTGAGACACAACAGTACTATTCAATATCACGTAAATATGTTTGACGAGGTAAGTTTGTAAAATCTTTATGTGATAAAGGATGTGTTTGATATTTAAATATATACAGAAAGTTTTATCTTAGAATGTGATTACGCTCGGACTCTGTTTACCAGCATCATGCACTATAAATAATCTCAGCGTTATTCTGAAACAAATATTTCGTGACAGAGTTATCGTCGATGATCTCTACTCCGCGGACTTTGAGCTAATCGAAGTTAAAGATCTAAATGACGATAACAAAAGGCTACCTAATAGCGTGTTATGTTTCATCTGGTACGTTTCCAGAAATGCACAACAATAATATATTATATAACAGAAAAGCTTAATAATATTATAAGTAATTTTAATCTTAATCCTTTGAAAGAATATGAAGAATTAATCAAGAAATATTCTATTGCAGTGTTGGTTTAGGGCTTTCTTTTCTCATGACAGCAATCGGAACGATATATGATATATTTGTGTATCAAAAATATGTAAAGAAAAATGAGACGAATAAAACTGATAACGGTAAGTGTCATATCTAAAACTTATAGAAATAATTTCCATTACAACAGACTTTTTACTGTTTTTATATGCTACAATTTTCTACAAATCAAGTTTTCGTCTTCAGTGTTAAAAGTATTAATAATTTGCAATCAGTTATTTCTTTAAGTAATTAATAATTAATTATAAAATATATTTTGTAGCTACATCTTGTGTACATATGGCTTATTCGCGTGTATAGATTTCCTTTGTTTAATATTAATCTTACTTAATTAAAGCATTTTGATTTTTGTATTACTACTAAAGACGTCAAATTATGATTCAGGTATTGAAAATAACTCCGAGGAAATAGAAATAAAAGAAGTAAATTGGTCTTTATATCGGAAAAGTAAAATTGGAGAAATATTAATATGTTTTTCCGCTTACACAAATACCGGAAAAATATTTAGCACAAAGTTAGACGCCAGCACAATACCCGTTATTCACGGCTTAAAATTGCTAAGCATGTGTTCGATAATCATGTTCCATAGTGTATATTATACATTTAATTCTCTCGGTAAGTAATTTATAATAAATCTCTAGAATAGACATTTTTAGCTCTTTTGTTTTTTTACTCTTTACGCATAACGAAAATTGTTTTGTATTGACAGACAATAAAGTAGGGCTGTGGAGGTTCATTGACAGTTATAAATACATGATTGACATGGGAGTCATAGCAGTTGATATATTTTTTTTTTCAAGCGCATGTTTAATGACATTGAATTATATGTATTTACAAGTTAAAAGGAACGAAGTACCAAAGCCAATGAGTCGCGGAGAAAAATTAATTGAATTCTTTGTTCACGTAATAAAAAGATATATTCGGTAAGTTTTTATTATATGATGATATGTTTGAAGAACACAAAAAACAATACAAACAATATAATAAAATTATTGTAGTAATAATTAAAATAAGAGAATATGTTACAAAGAAATTTGAATATTGATTTCAATGTAAGCTAAATACTAACTCTCTTTTTTTTACACGCGTCTGTAATAAAATTTTTCTTTTTAAGGCTGACACCGACTTACGTGACGGTGATAGGAATAGCGGATTTAAGCTCGGCTTGGTTTAATAAAACATCACAATCTTACATGTACGAAAGGTCGCACGAAACTTGTGCGAAATATTGGTGGAGAAATCTTTTGTACATACATAATTTCTTTGGAATGGATGAAATGGTACGAACACGTTTGATTAAGATCAATTTGAAATTATACTAATAAAACTTTTCTAAAATTTTTATTGCATTACAGTGCATGAGTTGGAGTTGGTATCTATCCAATGATATGCAATTCTATGTAATCGCTATGGCGTTGTTTTTCATTTTCTCGACTATAAGGTATGTTAATTAACCAACTATTATAGTTAATGTCTTCTTCGAGTATACTTGAATAAATATATTATAAATTTCAGATACTTCTATGCCGCTGTTACGATATTGAGTGCACTTTTAATTATAGGCTCGGTTATTCTTAACGGTTATATTTCACACGTTTACGAATATATCGCGACGTAAGTTACTAAAGTATTTTACTTATTGAGAAATCAAGTTAAGAGGATGCTCTTTCTTATTGTTACAGATTTGATGGACAGAACAATCTTGCAGATATCTTTTATATCCCACCATGGATGAGAATGAATCCATTTATTATTGGGATAATTACGGGTTGCATTTTACATTTAAAGAATAATTTTGTTTTGAAAAAGGTAAAGTATATTTTTTTGTTTTATATAACATATTGAAAATAAATAGTCATTAAAATACTTATGGAATATATAAACTTATTCTATAGAAACTAACTAGTTTCATATAAATTAATTATATAGTATCGCATAAATGAAAATGTATTATATTAATTTGACATACATTTCAGAAACATATAATTTTGTGTTGGTGCCTGGCTATTCTTTGCAAAGTATTCGTACTATTTTTGTCTTACTACCGATACAGATCCGTTCTAGCTACTTCTATTTATGTAGCACTGAACAGAACACTTTGGGGCACATGTATTGCATGCGTTGTAATAGCATGTTCCACTAAACACGGAGGTTCGTTTTTTATTCATTAATACATAAATACATTATATAAAAATCGGCATATTTTTAATATATTAGTGATATATTTTAAATATTGTCATAGTTTAAAAACATCATTTTTATCATTGTATGCTTGCTTTGTTATAGGCATCTTTAATCAGTTACTCTCATTCAAGGGCTGGATTCCTCTTAGCAGGCTCACATACTGCGCTTATCTTTTAAATCCGATCATCATACAAGCGATTCATTTATATAGTGAAACGTCGATTCATTTTGAATTTCTGTCCCGTGTAAGTATACATATATTTGAAATTTCAGCATTAATAGAGGAATATCGTGAAAAATGCATTAATTTTTTTTAACTTATGGTTCCAGATTATTATGACTTTGGGATACATTATAATCACTTACCTTTGTTCCTATGTATTATCTTTGATGTTCGAGATGCCCTACATTTCGTTAATGAAAATGTTTATTAAGTACCGCAATAAGCCATATAGAAAGAAAATGGAATCTTGTATACAAACCACATACCTTTAATGATTTAATGTTATACAATACGTGCCAATAGTTTTAGGACGATTGAATAATATAGACTACAAGATCCGAGGTAAAGTAAAATTGATTATTAAGGATGTATATCGCTTAAGTCAAAATAGAGGGATGAAGGTGAAATTTATAGAGATTGTGCACTTATATATCCCAAAAACCTGTGTTTTTGCGATCGATTGTCTGACCCGTTTAAAAGTTATTAACTTTAATTTCGTATGAGTTCTTATGGAGATTGACAGATTATCAAATATATGCATTCAGAATATAAAGAAAAAATAGAGAACAATTCTTGAAAAAATTACTATGTATAGAGGATACATTGGCACAGATTCTCAATAAATTTCACGATGATTCACTGACTAGTTTCTGAGAAAAGAAATAAAAACTGCAGCATTCTCACAGATCTTGGCGTTCGACCCTAAAAACACGGCAACGTCGCACTGCGAGCTCGGTAACTATATATATGTTTTTCACATTTTTGCTGCCGGTTTTCGATATTTTTAGCCGATGTTTATATACGGCCTCTGATGTCTCATTTGCCTTTATACCTTAAAAGTGGGTTTTTACATTTCAACATTTTTTAACCTCACTACTAACCTCAGCATGTTAATGATATAAAGGGTACTACCGGTAGCTCCGGTAACTTAGCCGGTCAACTTCGACTTTATTAATTTTTTTTTTTTAATCGTTTGTTGGTCGTTTGTTGGTGATTGTTGGCCTAATTACAACGTTTGTTGGTTCTTAATTTTTTTTTTAATTAAAAAAGAAAAATTAGCGTTAAGTTAGCCGGAAAAATCTCATTTTTAATTAAAAAACGGTCTAATCGATGCGTAATCGTTTGCTGATGATTGTTGGTCTAATTTTAGCGTTTGTTGGTTTATTATTAGTCTTCAAAATGAAAAATTATCTCACATTAAACCCGCATCTGCAGTAATCGAAGATTGGTTTATTTGCTTACGACTTAAGGTTTATTTCTATAAATGTAAGGCTAACATCTATAAAACTGGCTATGAATACGGGCCTTAACATCGGCAGAAAATCGCGAAAAGATCAAGAAACATGGTGGTATTTCCTGTCTTTTTGCGCCAAGCCATCGTTTGAACGAGAGACCGAGTGAGATTAAAAGGTAATTAATGTAGAATTCTATATGCTAATGTTTTAAGCAGAACGTTCTTTGATTTCTAATAGCGTTTTTCACTGGCAGAGCTGGTGCGCATTCAGTGCACATTAAAGCCGTCGTACACAAACCAACGTAAAGTGTATGTTTAGTATAAACAGATTAAATCATGAAATCCTCAATATTCTTTATTGCTGATGTAAAAAACTACAATGCAACATATGTATTTTCATCGTGTCTTTATCGTTCTGTTTTTAGTTCACCTTGCAGCTGTCGCTGACATGCTTTGCCGAATACGTACTTCATTTTACGCGACTCAATCCCGACATGATGTACGTGCATCAGGATTCCGGTCTAATCAACATCGCGTATTTCAAATTCGACATCGATGACATCTCCGGAGAGTTAGACGCAAAGAGACCGGTACCCTTCCGCTTGACGCCCAATATCTTCGAATTTCTCACAACTATAGGTCAGTCAGACACAATCTCAATCTTCTCGTCTGTCGACGTGAAAATAAAAAGATATCTTGATATAGACATCCCTTGTGCTTGGATAAATTCAAATGTTATATAGAAATACTTGTAGTAAATCCGATATTCGTTACTGTGCAGACGGTTGCCAAATTCTTTCAGGTTTCACGATGTTAATTCTTTTGCAGGAGTTTGCGGACCATTGACCGCTAGCGCGATCGCCACAGCGCGCTGTTTGGTTCAGCCCACGTTCCAGCTGCATGCTAATATACTTCGCACAATTTTGCGGGATGAAGTGATCGCGGACCATAAACGGCAAGAAGACGCCGAGGGCACATCACAAGCGCCGACCGATCTGAAGGGTGAACTTCTGATAAAGATGGTGAACCACGCGGTCAACGCGATTGTCGGTAGACTAAATTCTCTCGCGAATTTCGACGGCATTGACAGTAAGGTCAGCACACTAGTAGCCGCTGCCAATAGCCATGACAATCTCTGCAGAATGGATCCCTCGTGGCACCCATGGCTGTAAGATACAGAACGTTTGGCCTAACAACACATTTGTGCTATAACGAACGAGAAAAGGATTAAAATCATTATCGCATTATTCATTTTATTTTCTTGCCCATATACGTTCTTATATTTTATAACACTGACGCTAGCTTTCAGGAAGTTATTGAAAAATGAAAGATGATAAAGAGAAGTTAGACGCTAGAAAAGTATTATTTATAATCTATACATATATATAGATATATGAATATACATAGTTTATATGCATTATATACATTAATTTTGTACAGCGTAAATCGAAACTATTTGTAAACTGTGAATTTAATTCTATTCTCTAACTCTTACTCTGTATATGTATTATATTGCTTATAGATTCGTTTTCACTATATATAAACATACTATTTGCTAATGCACTTCAATGTAACGTAAAGCTCCAGTTCGAGTTCCTAGCTGTAAGTAAGCTATATTTTAAGAAACTTGTACAGATAATTTGTAAGAATAGTTCTTGCTAAGAAGTGGAATATAGACCTGAGATACATATAGTACTTATTTATTGTAAAAGACATGGACATTAGGATCTATATGAAAATTGTATGAAATAATAAGGTTCTTAAAAAAATGACGTTTTGTTACTTCAAACAAATCTATAATTTTTACAGTAAAACACTTTCCACAAGTAAGAAACGGAAGCATATATACATTTGAGAAGTAGGTTTTTTTTCAAGAGAATTCTACTAGGAAACGTATATTCACGTATGAATACGAGAATTCTCTTCAATTTTATATAAATTCAATCAGGTTGAAGCTTATATTCTTATAAAATAACATATACTCTTAATGATCACATAAATAATCTTTATTTATAAAAATACAACTTATTTAAATTTTAGTTCTTTAAACGCAAACATAATGCGCGTATCATGAAACACTGTATCATGTTTTTAAGTGATCACGTTTAGGTATCTATGATTTACTTTATTCTATCATTTTTTTTAGCACATATGGTAAGTTTGACATTTATTTTATACGTACTTTGACAACTAGGCGTCTTGAATGAAGAGTTCATGGGAAGAAAATGATAAATTCATAATTAATCCATTTTAAACACAATTTTATGTTTAAAGTAGAACTTATAAACTTATATTTCTTCAAATGCTTTGAAATGTAGATATATCAGATGCATTTTCTAAGAATACTTTTAAAGTGACTACGTTCAAATATTTGTTCTAACTTTATTTGTAGTAAAGAAATAGGTAATTTTTAGATCGAGAAGATAATTTTTAACAAATGCCATGCGTCAAATATAATATTCTTCTTCTGTGTTTTTATAAAATCAATACTTATCAAGTATGATTAGCTTAATAATTATTGAACATAATTATTTATTTATGCTATTACATACAAACATGTAAACCATGGCGCAAAAGATTGCCCCATACAGTAATATTTCTGTATAAGCTGTTAAGGCATTTAGACGCTTAATGTACAATTACATTGCCATTGTCAGTTGCCCTGCTAATATAGCAGTACAAGTGCCATAAGAATTTAGAGGATAATATTTGTGTACATTATATAGATATTTATATAATATATAAAACTGATGTATTTGTTCGTTAATATTATCCATGTGAAAAGATGCATTCTCTATTTTACGATAATTGTGACTTTATTTTGTAGGTTTCAGATTAATATTCCGCAACATGCATAGATCTCACGCGGTGACCTTGCGCCCGATCATGGTTTGTATGACATTCGGTATGCGTACAATAAAACGAAATTCTCACAATGTAAAACATGGGAGGCTATTATGTAATATTTCTTATTATTGAATATATATAACTATAGTACAAAGTTTATTTTACTTTATTTTTAATTTACACGAGCAATCACAATCAAAAAGATCATTAATAAATTTATTATTTATATTACGAGAGTGTCAATTATTGTCATACTATACTAAATTTAGCGAAACTCAAAGAAAATGACCAATACGCGAAAAAATAAACAAAGCTTTGATGTAAAGCAATGATCAATGGATTGAAAAATATGCGACGAATAAAACGACCCCAAATCAATTCCGATATGTAATTTTTATAATATTCGTTGCAACGCGCGCGCGAGTTCCGTATAATTATTTCTCTACGTGATAATAAATGTAATTTCACAAGCATTAAACGTTTCTCAATATCGCGTCTACGACTTTAATTACATATATAATCGAATGAATTGAACGATATAATTGATTGCGCGTATGAACTTTAATTCCCGTTTTACTTTCAACAGCGGGATAGACTTTACAAGTTTCAAAAAATCACGAGCAAATTTTCAAACGTAATTTAAGAGAATTTGTTTAATAAATATTTAATATAATACGAAATTCGCGAAAATGTTTCATCGAGAACAACATAAAATATGACGTTTTAAATTCTGATTTTTATAACGGATGATAATCTGAAATCCGAAATTTCGCAAAACTATGTTAATTTGACTTGTCATTTCATATCTAAGACGCGAATGTCGACTTTTGTGAGCAAAAATTTTACAGGTAAATGATCATTGTCTTAACATCGAACCTTTTCACACTTTTATTCAATAAATTATATTACTTGTAGTAAATAATTTCTAATACAAAATTTTGAATGAAAGATCTCCCGAATTTATTAACAATCTTTTAGTAAATAAAAACTACTAAAGTTTTAAAAAGTAAACGGTTTACCAAACGCGTCATGATTTCCGTCTTATTATACACATCCGATTACATTTACACAATTAATATTATACAATTAATACTACATTATTTTAATACAATTATATTACAATATATTACAATATATATTTTTGATATACAATATATACAAGTACATAATATTTATAATGTCTGTAAAAATTGGTATTACTTAATATAAAAATTAGAGTATTTAATGTAAAATATTAATTTTTAATATATTAAATAAATTTTAATGTGGGGATGCGTGTGTCGATGTCGATCAGGGATGATAGCGATGGAGAGGAGTATATGATTGGAGGTAGCTATGGTATGTGGAGGATGCGTCCTCAAAAATACCATGCGACTCTTCGGCGAGTCGCGATGGTGCCACTCCACTATATGCCCGTCTAACTCTTGTCCGATGAGGCGTCGGTGAGAGTGTCGATCAATGGGCAATGAATATTGCTGCCGAATTTGTTTATACGTTTAGGTCGGCGCGGTCGAGCGCTCGCGAGAAACGTAGCTGAACGTGTTGCCGTCTTGATAGGGGCGCTCACGGCCACCAAATTTAATATAAAAATTATTTAATATAAAAAATTAGTAATATTTAATGTACTTTTTGAGTTATTATATTAAAGTAATTACTATCATTTTGTCTACAATCTTTTTAACTATCGAATTATATCCCCTTGTCCCTGCCTACCCGAATCCCTACCTACTCGTAGAGAACTGAAGAAACAAATTCAGTTTAAAAAGAGTAATAAAATTTTGAATTGGATATATGATATAATATTTCTTAATGTCGGGTGAATGTCAGAAACCAGTGCCGGCTCATTACGAAATTTTGTGTTCGTAAATATACGATTCATTTGATGCGCGTTACGAATAGAAATGACTCGCGGTACCACACGTCTAGAGAAGATTACCAAACTGTCTAGATACCTATGACTAAATGTCTCTGTATCGACTACTATGACGCGTTAAGGCGCCGTTATCAGAATTTTGGATGTATGAACCACATATCGCATACAAGTTCACTATGCTACGTCTCACAAAACGAGTATAGTTTTAATCACCAACAAATTTCTCTCAGTGTACCCATATTCCGATATATAGTCCTACCTACCCGTATTACAATTTAGTATAAATCTAATATAAATCTTTAATTCAGACCGCGACACGATTTATAGGGTACCTGATTTGCTGGTTAATTCAGCGGGATACCTCAATGTGATATGATCACTTGAGATTTGGGAAATATAGAATTGAGGGTTTTAACATGCGCGCGATTGAGATTTAATTAAGAAGGGATTTTCTAATATCGCACATATGCGAAAAAATATAAAGAAAATAGCCCTACTTTGGGCAAATAAACAGGTGTGTAAGGTGTGTCAAATTATTTTGTATATTATTTTATGTATGTTAATTAATTACCTTACGAACCAATTCTCTCTCTGGTCAATATAGACCTTACCTTATAAGCTGTAGCGTAGTTTCCATAGTTTCTTCTGGCCAAGATCATTGAACTCACCTATTACGTTGTTACTGGCAAAATCCATTTTGGCTGTATGTCAGCCAGAAAATGAGAAGGAGAAAAACTCCTTCAATGCCGGCTGATTAACAGCGCCGGCAGACGATTATAATGTTACGGTCGATTACGAATCGTTGCGATCGTTAATAAGCGCGCGTTAATCATATCGGAAAAAATAAACAACCAATTAAGTCTGACTTAATTTTGCTTTTAATTTCACAAAGATACGCGTAATTAATTTATTTGTCCAAGAATTATAGCAGTAATAGAAAGTAAAACAGAATTATATCATCAAGAAATGAAAGAATTTTATGTTAATCGCGTTCTAATAAAAATCGTCGCGATTATATCTCACAATCAGTCGCGATTATCTGGATTTCAATAGTATATAATGTAAAAACACGAGACAACAGAAATTTAAAAATTAATTGATGACTCGATCAATCAATTATTTATTAATGAATGGACAAACAATGTTTAATATAAATCGAATCGCGAACCGAACCGCGAACCAAATCACGAATCGTTACTTAATCTCACTTTAGATATCAAGTAAAATATTCAGATTGAATGACGTGAGATCCAAAAAGAACAATAATTTCTTCACATAATTAGTATCGCAATCTCGATAAAATAAATGTATGAAGTTCCGCGCATGTAACATTGGTCTTTACAAACTTTCATATACCTACATATATCTATATAAATACTTTGTTATTAATATAATGCAAATTGTTATCAAAATTATATTTAGTATGACTTATCAGAAATACATATCTACGATTATATTATGCATTTTAATGTAATATAATTGATATGAAAACTATCAACTTTGAGATAATTCCACATAAAAAATGATTCGTCCCGCGACAAAATATTCACTGGATCTCACGTCATTTTATTTTGTTTTGTTTACACAAAGCCAAGTTACATGGATAAATTATAATAGATTAGGATAAAATCGGTGCATTGTAAAATAAAAATAAGTAGGTACGCGATTAACACTTCTTAATGTGATCTATATATAATAAGGTTCGTGTGTGGAATATATGCAACGCGAATCAAAATATCTTTTGGTCTTTTCCATTTGTAATACGTACATGCATATTGAATTTATTAATACATTTTGCTTTCTTACACCAATTTATGTAATAATTAATCCTGGAGGAATATAGGGGATAGGAAGAGAGAGAGAGAGAGAGAGAGAGAGAGAGAGAGAGAGAGAGAAAAGAAAATGGAGAAACACATTTAATTGTTGTATCAAAATTTTTCTTATCTATATAATCGGTTAATTTATTTTATTTTGTTAAACCTACAGATATCTATATCTTTTATTATTTTTTAATTCTTCAATTGTAATTAAACTGTCTATCTATAAAAAAATTATTTTCTATATATTTTAATTGTAATATAAAAAGTATGTTTTTAAATTTTTTATTCTACACGAAAAATAAAAGTCATAAAAAACTTAAGTGAAATCTTATATCCAAAAAATGTTATTCTATATTTTATAAAATTTTACTTTAGTTCTTTGTCTATTTCTTAATAATTTTAAAAACAAATTTGAAAAATGTAATTAATGTATTAAATTTAAATAATTGATTTTAGTATTGTACAAAAAAGACCATAACTAATATCGTTATATACTTGATAATAGAATCTATATTTACCAAATTTAAATAACTTGCTTATATTTCAAGCGACTGGTATATTTCGTGTGTTCTACGATGCAAAGAACATTAGATGCATTAACAAATAATGCACCGACATAATGTATGTGCTTATGGGTGCATTCTCCCGTAAGCACAATACATCGATAAAATAATGATGCTCCAGGATTAATTATTCAGCCTAGTCTGATCTAGTCTATCCATTTTAGGGCAACGGATTTGTGAGAAGTCGCATTTATCTATAGTACTATTACATGGATATAATACATAAATATATCTAATATTGGTTTCACAAATTCGTTACCTCATACTATTATAAAAAATTCGTCACTCACCGATCCGATGCGCAACGGGCGGAGTAATTTGGCCACATAGCTACGATGATACTGTAACAAAAACGAAAGATATAAATTAATTAGAATCAAAAGCCTTGATATAAATTAAAGAGGCGTTGAAAATGATTAATGTTTCCAAAAATACACATTATTTTACGCGCATCCAATTCGTCTTTCAATTAGATTCACTGATATAATTATCTATTTTCCGGAAAAAATATTTACAAAAATAAATTTTTATAAAATTTTAAATGATTTCTTTTTTTCTAATTATTTTTAGCTTATCGAAATAAAACAGTCCGAATAAGTGGGAAAAACTATTAATTTTATATACAAGTAAAGGCTCGCAGGATTAAAAATCAATTAACAACGAAGGGGCATCGAGCCGTAACTAGGTGTTAGTGTTTAATTTATGCAGATTATGTATTAATTTTATGCAGATAAGAGATGATACTTACCCCAAGGTTGCTCCGCCAGTGCCCGATGTCTCTCTCAGACCTCCTCCTCCTCCTCTCAGGACGTCAGGCCTTCTCCTCTCACCGCACAGGACACTCGCGAGAAACACTCGCGGATAATAAACTACAATATCGCGCGCGGACTAATTATCAGTAAATGTCTTTCGCGCGATACTGTACGGCACTCCCGTTTAAAAAGCCCATGAGAAGAATAATCCATCAAGTATGCCGTAATATTCTTCAAATAGACTTTGAAAAAGTTCTTTAGTCCGATTACTTGAACGGCACTCCCGAAAGCAAACGCGACGAACCGGCTGCGGTTCGTTTATTCAATTAAATCGGCGGACGAGGGTACGTTAGCTTCCCCGTCTTTGGATTTTTATGCAAGCAGAACAAGGGTTTTGCTTGGGTAACATCCTCGGGGTACTGGGCCTTCCCACCTCGCCAAGGTCGTACCCAGGAAGGAAGTACTGTGTAACATATAAAAGTAGATATTATAAAATCAAGTTATCGATGTATAAATATATGGATAGATAGGCTCCAAAGAATTAGAATAAAATTGCAACATAATTAATAATTGTCTTCTTTTTCATTAAATAAGTTAATAAAACAATAATTAAAATAATAAAAAAATTGCCCCGATTCATTCTGCAATCATCATCGCGTTACTTTAATGGCGACGAAATATTTCAAGATGTCGAGAACTTGCCGCGATACTACACGAGTCGAGCGGACGATTGATAAAGACACGCAGACGCAATTGATTAATCAAAGATACGCTATTGAAATGAAATATAGCACGCGCAGTACGTACGGTATCGAACTCGTACGCGAAAGTAAAACTGCATTATTAATTTGCACGACGGAAGAATCGTGACCGCTAACTTACGCGACACGCGACGCGAGATATACGGAGATTACGAATGATTCACGGGCGATGTATCATGGCGTTCCGTTACTCCAATCACTCGATATACGACAATATAACTCAGCCCTCTTTTTCCCTACGGAGAGAATCGGAGATCAGAGATAAAATCACGACGACAATTCCGACACAGCGTTAAAAGCACGACACACGAGATAAATGAATGCTACACAATTCGCGTTCCAGAAATATGTGGCGAGACGAGCGCCACGATTATCGCCCGCAAATATCACGACGAAAGCAAATCGTTCACAATTGCCGTACATACCTTCGCCGACTTCGCCTCGACGTCTCCACCTCGACGGCGACGTCTCCGTCTCGAGCGAGCGATTCATTCCGACACAAACACTTAATACACTCGCAAATTATTCAACGCGTACGGCACGTACTCGCGTGGGCGATTATTCCCGCGGCCCGCGGAACGAGGAGCAGGAAATGCAGGAATGCCAATCGCGGAAACAAAGCGCGTTCCGAATAACACACAGCACGGAGCACGGAGCACGACGCGAGCGACGCCGCGACGGGTCGAACGGGCGCACGGAGCACAAGCACAAACACTTCCTACCCTGTGCGAAATTCAAAGGGAGAACGATAACTGAGTGACTTCCGCAGGCAAAGGTACTCCGAGCGTTGACGGAAACGAGTAGCAAGGCCGCTCACCGGCAAACATAATCGGCCGCGTCGCGCGCGGCGACTTTGATCGTACGCTTTCAACTGTCGCGCCTAGTTACAGTGCCTGGTATGCCGCGGCGCGGCGTCGCGCCGGCGGCGGCTCGGAGCGGCCGAACGTGATTGGCCGGATTCGGGGGCTCGACTCGCGAGCCAATCGCGTTCGATGTCTCCCCTGACTGTGCGGCGTGCGGCGGCGGCGCGCGGGCCGCGGCGCGGTGCGCGCGCGCAAGTAATACGTGATGTCGCTCGTGTAATTACTTTCTCGTGAACGAAAAAAAATCCGGTTACGGGGTGTTGCAAACTGAACGTACGTCGAATATTTCGTTCCTTCTTGTGTCGAGTGAAACGAGTGGGATGCTGTCGCTGGACGAGATGAACGTTGACCGCCACCGTGCTGGACGCTGAAATAACGCTGTACGTGTCACCCTCCCGGCTGTGATTTGGCGGGTCTCCAGCAGTGCTCCGTAATCGGTGAGTGAATTTTACATGAGAAATAAATGTTTCGAAGCGCGATATATCCGAATCTTAATAGAATCGTACGTTGTCCCGCGTGTCGTAGTGAGACGATAACCTCGCGTCTCTTGCCGGACTTGCCCTCCGTTTGGATTTCTACTTCGAGTGAGTGAATCGTGCGGGAATTAAGACGCTTTTCGATGAATAGTTTTAACCTTTCGTTAAGCGCGGGATTAATAATTAATTGAGTAATTAAAGAGAACGATCGCGCATTTGGCGTTCTCACTTTGCTTGTCACGATCGCGAACGATCGCGTACGAGGGAGCGAGCTTGCTTCAAAATGCGTATGAACGTGTCGAGAGTGCGAATCAACAAGCTCGAATATGTGCGTCCACGAATGCAATTCCGTTTTTCGTTAAAGGATTAGGCATGTAATTTGCTCGTTCGTCGTAAACATTTCAAATTTATTTGCACGTGTGCTATTTTATTCATCATAACCTCTACTTTACAGAAAATTGTATCGTTTTTTATTTTTAAATTTCTTCGCGATCTCGTTCTCGCAGCGCGGTGATCACGCATACTTACCATAAAAACGTTGAACCGTCACCAAGATACTTAAAAATTATGAAACATTCTCTGTGGTTTGTTCCCCAAATATTCGTTTTGCTTACAAAATTTTCCATCAACGAGCCTATTGTTTCGTATTTCGTGCTCTTATCTTGCAAATTTATTATAGCAAGAAAAAGAAAGAACGTTGTCAATTCGATCGCGGCGCTAATGGAATTATTGCTACGAATTTTTTTTTTTAATAACTAATACATTGCATCTACAGTACGTTACAAACTCATAGCTGAAAGAATTTAACATTAACTATAGACACTACTAAAGCACGTGCCATTTATTCTCATCAACTATTATATATTTTTAATAACATGTATCAAGTTTAATCTTTACATTTATTTAATATCACGCATCAAGCTAACTTGAATAAAATCAATCATATAATAACCTGTCATTTATGAGTTGTTAAAACATGATTCTCGCGCTGACAGTTAACTCTCACAGCACGAATTGAGCCAAGCAAGGGAACCAAGATCAGCATCGCGGAAAAATGGCAACAATTCCATCTCTTACATGCCTTCTTTAAGAGTGGATGTTTTCTTTCTCTTGTATAATCTCGTACGTACAGGGAATATAATAAGAAAAAAAAATAATTAAGAGAATAATTTTTCAAGTTTCCACGATGCGAAATGTTTTACAATGGAAAGATTAATCTATGTACTTACTTTTTTGAAAAGAGATGGCGAAATATGCGCACCAAGTTGACTTATTGTTAGTTGACACTCTCTTTTACTTTGGAAAAAATAAAGCAGTAGTAATATTTAAATATACTATATTTAAATATTATTAATATATGTTTATATTAATTACGTTTGACTTTGCTTTTTAATAATCTTGACCAATTCTAACTATAACATAATTTAAAACAATTGTCATAAATGTTGACGAACATTTTAATCCGAAGGTACCACAAGACATCAATAATATAAATCTTCGTTAATAACTTTTGTATAAACATAATATAATTTTCTTTCTTTAGAAATAATAAAACAATTTTAACAAATTATTATTCTTGAATATAACTTATAAAATCAATCAATGTTAATTCATTTATCTTGAAAATTTTATTTGGATTTGTCATTCTGTAATTGTATTATTAAACATTTCCGAAACATACTATCAAGAGATTAAGGAACTTTACATCATCTGATCAAAACTTATGAATTGTGAATAACTTGCAATTAATAATTAATCTCTAAAATTTTTATCGTAGAGAATATGACATAAATATCACGACAGCTCTTTTTAGATATTTAAAGGTTCTTTTGATATTCTTTCATAGCTATCTCTTCTGGTTTATCTTTTCAGTATTACTTATATAAAACATCCGTTATTTACCAATCTTGCTTTATTTGTATGAATATCTTATTTTCAACCCCTTCGATGATTTACAAATTCGACATAATATATTCCAGAGCTTATTCTCGTGCGTTTTCAACTCGGTATAATTTTGGTAATCCGCAGATTTGATGAAATTTGCTACGAGATTTTTGACAAGATATTTTTAAAAATCTTGGACAAATTTAGACGTTTATCTAATGCTTCTAATTTTCATGCGCGGTCGCAAGTGTTAAACCATTTTAACATCTGTTAGCCAAATTGTGTTCATTTTCTACATACGGCTGAAGAAGATAAAAAATATACTTAAATTAAAGTACGGTATTGTACGGTAATTATAGGACATTCTGTATATTTATATTTTCAAACTTTATTTTATATATCCAATTAAAACAGATTATTATAAATGCTACATAAAGTTTCGGTTCAAATTTTGCGGAATAGCTGAAAAAGTTCTCGCAAAATATTAACTGAAGACACAGCGTTAGATGTTATAATTATTCTTTTAGAATTTTTACACTCGTGTATATCCAATTATGACGAAAGAACGTTTAAACCATTACTTTCGAAATATATTCAAAAATTTCTCACTATGTATATTGTAATATTTATTCTTAAAGCTGTTACTAAACTATAATATTCGCATCGATTTTGCTGCTTACACAAATAAATTTACACATACATACTTTTCCGTTCATTCTCTCTCTCTCTCTCTCTCTCGCTCGCATTCACGATTTATAAAATTTTATTTCGCACTTTCACAAATAATTATCAATATGTAACATCACTTTTGTGCGTATTCGCAAGGTATCAAAGTGGTCGGACTTGTTTCCCATCGATAAACTGTAGCCAATGCTACAGCCCTTTCTTCCTCTCTAAAATATAAACAAACTTTCATTTAATTCTCTATAAGTTCCAATAATTGGCATAGAAGTTACTCAATCTGTATCGTTTTTGTACTACTAATTGTGTGCAAGCGCATACGTAAGTTCACATAACTGCTGGATAAAATATTCGACGATTTATAGCGTTAAGGGACCTAATACTTTCCCTTCAATATTTCTAAAACAGCCGACTACACAGCACTTATACGCACGCAAGAAATTAATCAAGTGATATATGTACAAATATCAATTTTTACATAACGTGTCTAAATACGTATTTGATAAATCATCTATAGGTACATATTGCAAGGAGCACTGGGTAAAAAAGTTTATCCGTACATTCAGTGCTTATGGTTAAAGCGAAAATTTAATACGTCATAAGTAAAATAAGCACAAACAGCAAATGAAGTCTGTTTGTTAGATTACAAAATAATGTGACAAGAAAAATTTAATCGAGACACGTAAAATATTAATCTTATTGTGTCGATTCTCCACAAGTATCGCAAGTGGATAACTTCCTCTTATTTCGTTAAATTATTTTTGTCGATTAATTAATTAGATTATAGTTTCCTTCTCCTAATTGATAAAAGGATGAGGACAAAAATCCTAATAAAGTTGATTATATACGGACATCAAATATAAATGCCTTATGGACTAACATTATCCATAGTGAAAGAACTGAGGTGTACCAGTATATTTTTACTCGCCATAGATATACTGTACAAATGCCCTGGTATATAAACCAACTTATTCTACTAGTTGAATCGCAACTTATCGAACTACATCATCCATATTGCGAGCTTAATAGATAAAAGCAGTTCTCATTGGCTTTGTCGAAATTTTTGAACAATTACAGATTAACTATAATTTATCCTTACGTATAATCGGGACTTTTCTGGGACATTCGTAAACGCCTCGTCTAAAAGATTTGGCAGTGATTAGAAAGTCTTCTCCATTAGGCCAGTGCAAAAGTTATAAAATTGATACAGACACTTGTTCATAGATTTGTAATTAAGGAGAATAAAAATACAAGGCGATATAAATATTTCGCAAGCTTGTACTTGCGAAGAAAGAACCTTAGACATATTATGCTAAAAAATAAAGGAATCTGAGGTCTGTTGGATAAACTTTCTAAGATTATTGACTTAGGCTGTACTGGTATGATTGTTAGCACCGCTGATAGCGCTGAACAGAGCAGCGCTATTGCGTTTGAAACTTCCTACTTGCTCGTCCGGCCATATTGGTTCCCCGAACAAGGACGACAAAAACTCTGGCACAGTTTTTGGTAATTTTCACGTAACACTTCTTGATATTCGTGTTGGTCCGGCGTGATCAGTTTGCTATTAATTTGTAATGCTGTATAACATATCTTGACAAATTCCCTGAAATCCCAAGAGGACTTATAAGTGACTGCGATATCGTGTATATGAAAAAATGTAAAATGACAAAACGTACCTAAAGACATCCTTCAATTCTTCTACTTTGTCATCGGGGTATTGTGGAGACAGCGCAGGATCCAGAAATGCGGAGGCATAGGCTAAAGGACCGGCATTTACCGTTACGCAAATGCTACCTTGGAGACGTAACTGCAGTTTCTTCACATCCGTCGGTCCGATCAAAGGCACATCCTCCAATTCCTGAACGCGTTGCCTCATCTCATCCAAAGCGACCTCGATAGGGCTGAGCTCCACTATCCGTTTCTCGGAAATCCCAATGCGCTTCTTCACATATACGGAAAAGCATATTGCGCTGCAAGAACAAGCATAAATCTTCATACTTCTTTTTCAATAAAGCGAGATCTAAGATAATCAAATAAATAGGTAATTATCGGATTATTAGAATTTTTAGAATTATTAGAATTATTAGATTTGATGTTTGACCGTACTTGTGAGAATAGTTCTACGTTTCCATTGATCCTCCGGACTGCCTCTTGCCTTGCCCTCCTTAGTAAATGGCGTCTCAAACATGAAGCAGGATACGTTGTGATTCTGCTCGAACTCGGTTTGTCGCACTTCCAACTCCGTCTTCTCAAGTAGGGTGTGACCTGAATGTACGCTATCTTGGGATCTAATTCGCTTACGTCGACTGGTACAGAATCCATTATTATCTTAACGTTCTCAGATCCGAACTTTTCGCTATACAAATGCAATAAACGTTCCGATATTTCAGATAACGATGTCACTTTTGGCTCCTTATAAATGTATTCTTGACCATTCTCTTCCTCAAAGTACGCCTAGATAATAATACATGTGTCAATCAAATTTTTTTAATTATAAAAATATACGCTCTCTGCTGATGATATATCTTACCATGCCAAAGAATGCCACTCTGTAAAACCTCCCGAGCAATCTTTTTCCAGTTCGTGTTACCTCCACAATTTTATTACAGGCTTGCGCCAAATGCGAGTAACAGTTAGCCAAAGCTTCGTAATTTCTCTTCTTTTCATATATAGGAACTATTAAACGATATAAAGCGATGCCCAAGCCATTCGAAGCGCCGGCCTTCTCCAATGTGTCGGCACAAATTTCCAATTGCTCAAGAAGTAAACTTTCGTTATAGTGAATATCCTGAATGCCTGAAACAAGATCGATATTTCTTGCATCTGTTCTCAATTCAGATGTATACACGATACGATAAAAATGCAATTAACCAAAATAGTACAAATGATAAACGTAATGCAATAAAACAAACATACAAATCTCACCAGCATCAAGTTTGAGATTACGCTCGTCCTTCGATATGTTCACAGATATTTGATCGAAAGCCTCTGCGCCCCACGGATGAATTTTCCGCAATTTTAGATATTCAGCCATTAATGCCGCGATATGTAGTTGACAACAAGCAGCCTTAGAATGAAAAACGCGTGTTGACATATCCATTATGTAAGAGCCTCAGGCAATATATTTTTGTATAAAGTGCATCTTTGTCGAGATAATTTGTAAAAATGAGTACCTCGGAAAAATTGCCATCTCTAGCGTGGTTCCTAGCCATCGTTTCCAACCAGGTATGCCTCAATTCGGGCGTGCTGGCGTAAGAGTTAGCCAAGCGCGCTATGTTGCAAATCGACCAGCATCTCAGGATCGTTATTATGCTCCCGCATTTGCGCGATTGCCATTAAAACCGTTCGTATTCTTTTATTGAGGTCCTTCACTTCAACTGGGAAACCTGTGCCCTTCATAACTTTATCAGAAGAGGCGTAACTGTTGATTAACGACAACGATTCTTGAAATCGTGAATTGTTCAGACCGATTACATTGCCCAACATTTGGGACAATAAAATTATCACCTATAGAGAAATAATAAGACGTGTTTAAAGCTTGTACAATTCAGTTAAAAATCAACGATAATGACTATATAAAGATAAGTGGCGTTAAATAAACTAGACTTAAAGATTGTGTTCTAGAAGAGTATTGTACCTGCAAATGTACTCTAGTCAATCCTTTCCTACTAGTAAACTCAAAATTACTTCGCATGAGCAAATACAGCAAAGCGCAGGATTCCTGCCTTATGGAACTCAACTTGCTGTTACAGCAACGCAGCAGCTCATAACACAAACGTCCGCAAAGCACAGCATTGCCTGTAAAGAAAAAAAATATATTCAAGCTTTGTGCATGTTTTACATGTGCCTATCATACATGCTCTCTACCATCGAAGAGTAGTTATGTATTCATTCTCATTCTTTACAAATAAAACTTTTTGAAGCTTTGAAAATTAACAATTACCTTGGAAAAGCGCGACGGAATAATTATTCAAAAAGCTCGGAGTCCAGCGAAAACGTGACGTAATAAAGTTTCGGACTGACCGACTTGAAGAAACGACAAATAAATATTGAAAAACTTTCGCATGACTGCGCTGTCGCCTTCATTTGCCAAGAGAACATCCTGCAAAAAATGATATGTATACATTTCGTACACACGTAATGCTACCAAAATTTGTATTGTAAAGTAAATTTACATATTTATTTTTGCAAAATATTTTTTATAAACGTACATAAATATTTTTATATAATTTATTTGTGCATATATGTTACATACATATACATATAAATAACATCATGCTCAAACTCGGATATTGGAAATTTTTACAAATTAATTATTTTGTGATTTTTAGACACATGTGCGGAATATCTTGCCTGAGCTTCTTAAGAATATAACATATACCGACAAACCTAATGAGAAACCTAATGACTTTGTCAAATGCTTAAGGCGAGAATAAGCTGTGAAATGGGGATGTCTTTTCGGTGATCCCAATTGCAAGGAAACCGCCAAAATCAGCTACCGCGATAAATTGTAAATTATTTCGGCACTTGAATGACTTATCTCAGGCACATAAAACTCTGAACACAATTGTAAATTATATTAATGTGACATTATTGACAGTTAAACTAAAAATAGATGGACGATTCTCTGAAATTCAGAATCAGCGAAATTATTTTCAAAATTTGTGCGGAATTAATGGATTGTAATATAGTGACACATGTTTACACTTTTATTGCAGATAATATTTTATGTCATTACTGCATGTCTTAATAAGTATTCAGTAGGAGAGACATTCACGAATATTCTAAGACATCTTATAAAATAGTACGCTATATGTATCTTTCAACAGAGTATATAAAACTTTGCAAAAAGTTGTCATGCTGATTTCAAAAGTGTTGTAATGTAAAGAGAATACGTCTACACAGGTTTAAATTATACTTGGTACAAATTAAATTTGATAGAGATATAACACATAAATTTATATAACATATAAATTTTGACAATAACTGTAATCCTTCGCTTTAAAAAGATTCGGTTGTACATAAATTTGTACAAATGTTAAAATGCATATTAAATTAACATAATATTCTATGCGCGGATTATGTTATTTTTTTTTAAATTTATAAAAGTATACTTTCTCGTATTAGAGACGTGCATTAATTTTTTACATTTTAATTCAATTTGTATTAAATTAATCGCAAAGCTAAACCAAAGATTTCTTTTACATTAATGAACATAAATGTTATCTTATAACTTTATTGTTATTGTTATAAGATTGTTACTATAAAAACAGAACTATCAATCAATTGATAAACATGTTTACATCATTACATTTAAATCTTGTTTGACGTACCTCTTGCTGTCAGTTTATTTTTCTATTATTATACTTGTAAAACGAAATGTAAGAAGATAGTTTCGAGTGGTTGTGGAATCTATGAAACAAGAAGCATATGATTAGTGAGTCTCAGAATAATTCGTGTAATGTCTCTTGCTCTGAACATCTCTCTTTATTTTTAGCTTTAAGTAAGCTGATTACTATTAAGCTGTTTGTTATTATTAATTTCTTAAGTTACTCTTAATTATTTTTAATATTTTGTGACTGATTACTGATATTATTACTATATACATACTATTTTTTTTCTATACTAATAAAACTATAATAAAACGATATTTCTAAATAACCAATAATCCTTGTGACTAAATATTGGTATTTATAAAAGAACCTTGCCAACCCAGAAATTTTATGTTAGATAAAACTTTGAATGCTTGTAAGCAGAAATACATTTCAGAAAGATTTCAACTAAAGCTGAAGGACAATTTTAAGAAATAAAATTATCTCATATGTCATATAAACCTGTTTGTCGTATAAACCTGTTTTTTCTGTAGAGGCTCTCCATCATCTTCATTAACTTTAATCAGCAATCTTTCTTTTTGGTTTATATACCTATATTTTAATTAATACATTTATTTTGTATTTTTATTGAGTACTTCTAATAACTTCTAGCTTATTCACATATAAAAGATTCGCATTACAATGCGAATAAATTTAAAAAAAAATTTTTTTCTTAACAAAAAAGTAATTTCCGAATTACGATTATATAGAAAATCGAATTAAAATTGTTAGAAGCATTGTAAAACTTGAAACTTTTATTTTTCTTCTCTTTTCCTATTATCTATACAGGGTGACTATTCAGGACCTATGCGACAAACTCTGAAGAACAATAGATCTCGCAGAGAGGACCATTTTCTGTAAAGCAACCCATGTTTTCGGACGCGTCGTTTAGGAGCTACGCGACCGCGCAGACAGGCCTTAGGTGACATTTATTGTAATTATGAGATGAATTATTTATTTATTGTTTGAAGTACACTTGCAGACGGTTTACAGAAGACGTTCAAAGTATCTACCCTGAACTTAATTACATTCATGACACCGTTATAACATTGATTGTCGGACTCTATCAAACATTTGAGGACATATTAAGGCCAACTGTAACGCAGAATGCAGTCAGGTTCAGAACTATCTAAGAACTATCTGCGCGGTCGCGTAGCTCCTAACGATGTGTCAGAGAACGAGAGAACATAGGTTGCTTCACAGAAAATGGTCCTCTCTGCGAGATCTATCGCTTCTGAGAGTTTGTGCAGAGGTCTTGAATCAGCCTGTATTTTATTCAAATTTATTGACAAAAAAACATCCAAGATATTAATTTTCTTCAAAGTTCATAATAATGTAGAATAAATAAGAAATTATATTCAATTTTATTTACTAGATTCTAAAGAACAAACTTTTCTTTCCTTTGCCTCGTCAAAGATTGTCATATGACATTTCTTCACTGACTCTCTTTTATCGTTTACGGGAAAACCTACCATTAGATTTTAAGTATTTATATATGTATATCTAGCTAATATTATAATGTGTTCTGTATTCATCGATGGAAATCTGAAAGGTAGCGTTTTAACTCTTCGAGGCTGCACCTCTTTTTTTAATACGTCCCGGCTACACCGGGTGGTCGATACCAAGACCGAATTCAGTCTCATAATTCTAATTAATTGCACGTAAAAATTCATGAAACATCTTAAGGGTGTTCAAAAATATGTATGGTGCAGAACCCGAAATGTGCTCGATGAACAAAAATGTTGTAATTTTTGGTCGCGATAAGAAATATACACCGAGGCCACACCTGGGTGGTCACCATCCATAAATAATTTTAAAATGTTTACTAAACACAACTGACATGGCTTAAAGCCTTTCTACTGTACGGATCTTCGAGAGACGGACCCAACTAAGGATCCTAGGTGGAGGGACACTGATTATAAAGCCTATCTTAAAAATATCGGGCCTGAATTTCTGTCTGGGTGGCCACACCCAGTGTGGCCTCGAAGGATTAAAATGTATTAATCGTTATTCCAGTTAGGATCCATTTCTAAGTGTTTCTAAGTGACTGATATGTCAAAGTCAAATATTTCGACTGTGGAATTATGATTTTAAATAGCTAACACACGCTAAATGACACGAGGAATATCGTATAATTAGCAGAAGAAAGTAAACTCATAAAAAACTGTAACTGAAAGAATGCGTAATCACTAATAAAACTCTGATATCTGCTCATTATTTATAATCTGTAATATAATGTTTTTCAGTCGTTATCGTTAATCAATTTGTTTTGCACACATACAGACACGCGCGTACATTCGGACACACATATATTTTGTTTCTTGCTTTTAATATTAGGTATTGTAATTTCTTAATCAATTTTCTCATTTTTTAAATCTGATATGAAAATTTATAACAAATTGATAAAAAAACCTAAGCGGCACAAATACAAACGCACGTGCGCACCTCTCTCTCTCTTTCTCTCTCCCTCTCTTTCTCTTTCTCTCTCTCTTATCGATTTGTCGGTTTATCTCATTCGTGAAAAAATTATTATATATGTGTGCGTAATATTCACACTTACGTTGCATAATTTTAATAATATTATGTGTAGGCATTGTGCGAAAGCTCATTGAAGAACAGACATTTGAGGAACTGAAACAGCAACGCAAGTAAAATGTCATTTTTTGCATAGTTTCTCTCAACATCTCGTAACTGACTCTATGAATTTTATTGGAGATGATTGGAATTTATAACTTACAAAGATATATTATATAAGAAAAGTGCCGTTAGATCTATGAATGTAGGTTTTGTTCACGAAAAATTTTTATAATCAATACTAGAACGTGCGTAGAATTATTAAAGCGTCAATAGAAAATTCCGTGGAATCTAGATCAGCATTGACAAAGTTTTGACATTAATTTGTAGAAAGCTTTGAGTTGACTTTTCCAACACGATAAGATTCCTTCTCGGTGTTGCTAAATTATGTAAGCTCTGTTCGCAAAATTTTCATCACGATGTGCTTGATAAACATTACATGTAAGTAGTTTCTAGATAGAAATAACGATTTTCATATAGAGATTTATTATTTCGATGAACTTACGATATGTGCGTGCACATGTAACCTTCTATTTCTTTCAAATACTTTATACGGAAAATTTTTTAACTGTTTCTTTAGAACATAATTGGAATATATTGAAAATATTGTATCTTGTGTCTATTTTGTGTATATTTTGTGTATTTGTGTATATATCATAACGTTATCGTTAAAACGCATTTTTTCGTCAACAACCTGCATTTTACTGCTTCACGTTTTACTTTAAATTTTATCACGTAAAGATCGATACGTTAATCGTAATTGAGTTTGTCAGATTCGTTGCAATTCTTCAATGAAAAAACCCATATGTTCGCAACTTTTTCTTTCTCTCCGAGAACTGAACGTGTTCCTACGTGATTAGTTTATCTTTATCTTTTTTTTTATCTGAAGAGACTCTGATGAAGTGATTATAAGACCCTGCCTAGAAGGTAAGTGGTGTTTCTCAAAAGCACTAGCGTTCGTTCTTCAACAGATATTTTTCTAACGTTTACAGCAAATTGTTTATCAAGTTCGCGCATACATACCTCGAAAGTTAAGAGCGCCTCTTGGTCGTCCTGCTTGTAATACTCGATGTTTAACGTAATCAGACCCTCTGTGTACCCTCTGACAGTGATCAGACTGCCCCTGGGTCCGGTATATATAAAACGAGCAAACTGCCGTCGATGTTCGATTCTGTCAGTGGCTTGAGACCGGCGAAATGTTCCGCCAGTACGTTCGTGATCGCCGATTTCAGGCCCGATCGCTTCTCCATATCGGCAATTACGCTACTGGAGACCGTGAAGTCCAGGAGTACGGTATGGGCTACCGCATTGCTTCTGCAATGTACGCACACAGATATAGGATATGAAGTCAATCCGGACAGAGAGACGGCAATTTGCCTCATATACTTGTTAAAGGCCTTGTGTCACGCGGGCGATAAATCATCAGCGAGTCACGGGGTCACAAGAAATCTCAACGCGCGAATATCTTTTCCCTTCCGCTTTTTTTTTAATTATATATTTCACGTTATACAAGAGTAGTCGAGCCGCGAGCGCATGCAGAGGCTAAAGGCTGAACGACAGCGTGACGACGGCATGAAATGTCCTTAATGTCGCTTCGGGATAATACATTACATAATTAATCCCGTGGAAAAACAGGCACGTTGCCGGTGCTCGCGCTATGTGACTTGACACACCGCGCGGCTATCGATAATCAACGGATGATTCATTAGCCGCCGGTCATTCGCTTGTTTATACTCACGTAAGACCCGATCTACAATGGATGTTTTAAGTCGTAAGTCGTAAGAATTGGCCAATCACAGTTCATTATTCTTCGACCGCAAGGAGAATAATGGACTGTGATTGGTCAATTCTTACGACTTACGACTTAAAACATCCATTGTAGATCGGGTCTAATTGTGCGATAACGTTTATTGCTCGGTCTGTTCGGGCGTACGCCAGTGTGTTGCTCCCAGACGTGAAGGAATGACGTGTGCACACACTGGCACAAGAATTTATGCGCAGGTTGCAGGTTATCGGATGCGCGCGGGGCGATAGGAATTATCATCTGGAGGACCTCTCTGACGATTGCGTTCGATTGCTGGTGCGATGTATCGCGAGATATCGCGGCGCGGTCGCGATACCTCGAGACCTCCGGCCGATTCAAACGCACGGATCCAGAAGGCGCGCGCGCGCGCGCATATCTCGAGATGCATAATTATAAATGTATTACATCATAATTATTTATATAACATCGAACACCAATTTAACTATCGCATGCGACAGTAAAGTTTTTGAATTGTATTGTATATATTAACAATAAAAAAAACCTGTTCAATTCCCGTTTTCGGGCAATTGAAAGCACTTGGTGTTGCACAGAGATGCGGACGAAATAGAAAACAATTTAGAATTATTTAAGAAAAAACGCAGAGTAGTATGCAAACAAAAGATTTAATAAACATATTTATTTTAAGACTTACTGGAGCTTATCCCAATAAAAATGTTCATTTTTTACCATAATATAATATTCTCTCCCATATGCTTCACGAGCATAAGTAAAGCTCGAACATATTTCATACATATGTGCGGTAAAACATCTACTTATTTAATAATCATGCCTAACATCGCGTTTGGTTGCATGCTGGTGCTCGCACGCCTTCCGCAAAAATCGGATATCTCGCATTAAAGAGATTGCATCATTGTCAAATTATAGCATGGATTTTTCCTTTATTCGCTTTCCAGAACATTCGCTAACATTACAATAACACTGTCACGGCTAATCAGTCGCACAAACAAAGTCAAGTAACCGCTCTTACACAAAGGAAAGATCCATGCTGTAAACATAGCGATCGAAAACACGTAACGATCACTTCGCATCGTCAAATGAAAACCGTGACGTAAGCACGATGACGTAGGCCGCCAATGGCCAATCACCCTCTCGAAATTATTTGGTGATCAGCCTGGAGGGAGCCTCGTCTCGGAGGTGATAAAAGACCGCCGCCGCGCCGCGGAATCGCTCTCGCTCGTAGATCACCCGCCTAGTATCGTTATACGACCGCTTGTACACCGCTTAACACCGCTTTGCACTTCGCAATCCGCTTTTGATCTCGCACCCGCTATTAGCTTTTGCCGTGCTAACTTCTGTGCGCGCTACCGCTCACGGCATTTCGCCTGAAAAAAGACTCTTGTAAATAAGTGTACATACTCAGACTTTGAATATATTTCGTTTATTGAATTTCTGTACGTGCTGTTTTTTCGTGGTCGTTTGTTACCTCGCGCTATCCCGCGCTACCGCGCGCTCTCGAACAGTATAAACAATATATAAAACTAAAAACATTGTACAAAAATTTTTACAATCTCCATTAAGTTATAAGGTGAGTAAAGAATGTAGCAATTAATTGTGTAAATTGACAAAATGCATTTATAGATGCATTTGAAGGTGCTGCGTGGTCGGCTGCGTTACAACTGCTTCTCCGTGTAATTAAATTCCTGCAACAATATATGCATTTGTTCTTTTTTTTCCCTCTCACCTCGTATGAGTACCCGATGGAATTGTCCTGATGGATGTGTTACGATCGATGAAAAGTATGAAAAGTAACACACACAATGAAATAACATGAGACATTGTTTTCCGAGCATCTACCGTCAACACTCAAATACCATCCACAAAGGTCAGATAAAAAATTCTAACAATAAGAGGCATAACTGCATACGGTACACACACACAGTTTCTCTTTACCTTAATTATGAAAATACAAATTAATATTGGATAATTATATTTAAGCTCTCTGAGAGTTTATACTTCACAAATTATGACCATTTTTCTTCCTTCACCTTCCTTCCTATGTCATCCTTTTCCCACAACTATGCTACTATTTATGCAAATATATTTTATTCAAAACGTTTACAATGATTACAAACTCTATTTAGCCCACTTACATTTATGTATAACATAAGGATGAATCATGTACGGTTTAATATCGTTTTTGTACCTTCATTGCAGCTTTAAATCCAACTGTGGCGAGTACCCCGAGACCGAACATAAGTATATATGGTAAATACTTTATAATAGGAAAACTAGGTCTTCTTTCGAGTAAACGTCTAAGCATCTTCAAATTTTCGTCGGAATAGGGTGGAAAACGGGATCTGAAAAACATATTTTCTGCTCGGTATTGAAAGACTACTATTAAGGGGAAAATTTTTTACGAATTAGTAGAATTTAGCCAAAATATCGAATGAATCTTATTCCATTTAGGATATTTTTAATCAGTAAGCTCATATGTAGTTCCCTACACAGCCCGATTTTGCATTTTTGCTCTTAAACATTTATAATAAATAAAATACGAGTTAAAGTGTGCACTTAGTGCATAAAGTGCACTGCCGCTATAGGATCCTCTTAACTAATATAGCAAAATATTCTATATATAATTTACATAGATTAGATTATACAATTATCTAATTATATAAAAAAAGATTCACACTTACTTGGCCAAAATTTCCGCAACTTTATTGTAATTCCGAATCAAACAACCTTTCTTATGTGTGAATGTATCGAACGTGAATTTTCCATGGTAGGCTCCCATACCAGAATATCCTACTCCTCCAAAGGGTAAAGTCTCAACTAAAAAGAAATAATATACAATAATAATGGATGAAATAATGTAACAAAGAGGAGAAAAAAATAATTTGATATTAATTCTTGTTATGTGAATATAGGTATACTTATCACTTTTGTTTTTGTTAGAATCTCTCATTATTTGTCTTAATCAAATTGAACTAAAGATTTTATGTTAATAGATTTAAGATTATAAATAAAGCAATAATTTCACATATATATAAGAATTCCTCATTAAATTGAAAAGAATTTAGTGAGAGATAAGTCAAAATAAAGAATATCTATTCTTGAATAAATGTTGAGAATGCAATAGTTTTTAAATAAGTAATTAAAAGTGACCGTTAACAAGCTCCCATTTCCACAACTTTAAGGATATAACAGTAGTTTGTAGCACGTTATGTAGCGGTATATTTATGGCATGTATTACATCCTCAACATTCGTTCATAAGTTAGTTTTTGATACCATTATACCACTTGTTAAAATTTTAGAATTAATGGAGAACATAGATAGTGCAAGCAAAAGTATGATACAATTAAGCAATAGAATAAAAATTAAAAGCTCGTATTACAGAATACTCATTAGTTCATTACATTGCAATTCAATTTAAAGAAATTTAATACATAAACATCTAATACTCTGTTAACAGAAACAACGTAACGTAATGCTGTTTGAAAAAAAAAGAAAGCTAGCTAAGACATACGTATAAATAATTTATTTAAAAAAACTTTTTATAACATTATTGTAAGAAAAACTACCTGCTGCATGTAATATCACGTCATTAGCAAGAACGTTGCCACTAGACGTATTATTAATAATCAAAGATAGAGTTTCCTTGTCCTGGCTGAATATATACAACGCTAATGGCTTCTCCCTGTTAAATAATTAATGTAAGAACGTCATTTCTCTTTGCGAAATGTGTATTTGTATGCACGCGCTCGTGTATGAGTATGTGCACGCGCCCGTGTATATGAGTACGCGCGTGTTGCGAATAACTCTGATACTTTATAATCACACATCATTATACGTTTGTATAACATTAATAATACGTACTAGTTTTTCTTTTTAATGTCAATTTCATGTTAGTACTTATTTGAACATTTATAATTTTATAATATTACTCAATATATATTATACCAATAACCACCACCATTTTCAGATGCATTCTATTATTTGAACAGTATATACAGTTTGATAATGCAAAGTTTCCACACTTGCAACCTCACACATAAGTAAAAAAAATATACCAAGAAAGAAAGATATAGTGTAAATTCTCCTTCAGCAGTCATCACACCTAAACCAGAAAAAGGGAACGAACATGCTTGTTTCAATCAGAGAATATATCCTTAATCCTAATCAAGAAATGCATTCCTGCTCCCTCTCATAAGCAGTTTGCAAAATCAATTCGTACAACTACCAACCGCATCTGCACTTTCTTCCGATAGACAAGACGAACTATTTTGTCAATTTCGGCAGAACCAAAAACGATAAACGTAAACACAAAAGTAAAATATTGTAAAAAAGAATTGTCGTGGGACTTGTCGGTCTCCATAGCAAAGGTTTTTTCTTTCACCGAAATTCTCAAACAATAAATAAACAGGCCCAATATAGATAATACTTCCGTCACCTAGAATCCGGACTCACCGGTATATTGCAATAACGTGTCGTTGGCGCACACGGCTCCGCTGCTGACTTGGTCTATAATTAGATCTTGTACTCTCTTGCTCGTAGAAAATACGTACAGTACAAGTGGGCTTTCACTACATGCGAAAAACTAATTACTTCATGCCGTTCCCTCGCGTAACAGTGAAATCGTGAAATGTATGAATGTATGAGAGAATATGAGAATATCTATCCCCGGCAGTTATATTTACGTATACGGGAATAAAATCTTCTGTTCGGGATTATGAAAGATTTCAGATTATAAAAGTTCGGATAATTAAAATATTCTAGCTACAGATCAAAAAATGCGCGATATTTCAGAAGGGGATATTTGCATTATTCGTTTCTCATAATCCCTTGCTCATAATATCGAAGTCAAATAACGTACCGACTGTTGATGAAGTTAATTGCTTCGTAAGCATTATTAACGTTTATTATAGGTAATATCGGCCCAAATATCTCTTCCTGCATGATGGGATCCGTTGATTTGACATCAGTAAGTATTGTAGGCGAAATAAACTTTTCCGCAGGATTTACGTCGCCACCGATAGCAATCTTGGTTTTATCGTTTATATAATTGACAAGTCGCCTAAGTATAGGAGAAATAATTATTACTTAACTTATCGAGTCGTCTTTAAACTTGTAATCATTATTCGCCTTAAAAATAATTATATTAAGTATTTGCGTGTAAAACTTACTGATAATGTTTGTCTGTAATAATGCGCGCCAAGTCAGGATTTTCCCGTGGATTGTCACCGTACCATTTCTGTAAAATCTTTTTAGCTTCCTCGATAAATTTACTCTGTACCTCGGGTGTGCATAACATATAATCGGGCGCGATACACGTTTGACCAACGTTGACGCATTTACCCCACAAAATGCGTTTTGCTGCCATTGGCATATCCACTGTGTTATCTATGTACACGGGGCTGCAAATCGTTGTTATTCAGTACAATTCCGTTCGAAAGATAAGTTTTTGGAGAAATATAATTAAAATTGCATTTTGCACGTATCTAAATTTTTTTAAAAAATTCGTTTAATACCTTTTTTCCACCCAACTCTAATGTAACGGGTGTGAGAAACTCATTAGCAGCTTTCCGTATAAGTTTTCCAATTGTAGAGGATCCAGTATAAAAAATATAATCAAAACGTTGCTTGAGTAGCTCTGTCGTTTCTGATACTCCTCCCATTATTACACGGCAACAATCCTGTTCACAAGAAACATCAAGTCATAATTCCTTTTTAATAAGCAAGACGTTTGACACATGGAGTTAATTTATTTCAATATGGATATATTGTTGCAATAAAAATTATAGTTTTTTTTTAAACTAATGTGTTAAGAGATGATTAAATAGAGAGAGAGAGAAAAAAACAATGTTGCCTCTTCATTATACAAGACGCAGTTCTTGTGCGTCATCATTATGCAACAAAGTGTCTTGTAACAGAGTTCAATTCAAGCCATTCAATTTCAATTTAATTTCATGGTCTACCTTCTTTAGTTAAAGAAAAGTAATGATTTATAACAGAATACCTTATAGGATGCAGGATATCTCAAAATTCGCAAATGAAAAAAATTGCTACAGTGGGAAAATTCTCGAAAAATTAAATGATAACCTTTGTGATTATCTATTAACAGTAGTTTGTAAAATATAAGGATTTAAAATTAAAATATAAAGAATTTTAAAAGCAAATCAAGTCTCACGTAGAGTCCCTTGAATACAGAGTCTGGCCATTCCGTAGACTTCTTTCTATTGGTTCAGTTTCACAAGCCTCTCAAAATGGCGAAAATGGCGGAATTTTCAAAATGAAGAAATATTGCGTATTAATAAATGTAAAATAATAAATCAGAAAAACACTTTTATTGCCATTAAACATAAAAAAATGTATTTTCGTATATATATAAATACATAGAATATATATACATAATAGAATACAATATAAAAGTACAACATACATTATTCTTATATATAGATATATATGTAATAAAGTATAACATACATAATTTTTAATGAACGAAAGTATGCATTGCCATGGTTTTGCTACTATAATTTTTCTTTTTTAAGTTGGATTTTACACACGATATACGCATTCTATATAATATAAAACGTTTCATTATTTTTAATTTTAAATTGTGGCAATCTTTTATTGTGTCACAATAAATATCATTCATTTTATCTAAATAAAAACTAAGAAAATTGCAGTTTGTTTTTTTTAAATCTGACATGTATGATCGAATAATTATTTCCATCTTGAGAAAATAATCAAACGTTTCCTCATTGACGAAAAGAGCGTGTTTTTACGGAAGCATTTCAAGAGAACTAATTTTGTATATTTTTTATTAAAATAATTTTTTGATCCTGTAGAATCTAAACATTGAGAACATGTTTTTGTGCATTTAACAATACTTGTGATAATGTAACCTGCTATATTGTACAATAAATTCATTTCAATATTGTCGAGATGAATATTGTTGTTAGGCTTAATAAAAATTACTTCTTCACATTGTTTAGATTGTTTAATTGTTGTAGAATTATCTAGAAAATCGCCAATCATATCACCATCATCTTCATCATAATTTGAAGTATGTAATGATTTCACATATTTTGATATTGTAAGAAGTTTTAAATTCTGCTTGAACTGTAATGCGTTTGGAATTGGATGTCTTACTCTTATCGCAGAAAAAAAGATTTTCAACACAATCCTGTGTCAATCGACCAGTAAGTACGTAGAAAAATCCGCGTTCATGTATTAGATACTTCGTCAACTCAATAATAGAACTTGTGGTAGTCATAAAACCATTTTGCACAGGCTTAAATTTTGGTTGATGACCAATTTTTACTTTTCTAAATAATTCTACAATAGATTCTAGAAATGCTATAGAGTCATTGAATTTTTTTTCTTTCTTTTCATCACCCGCTTGTTTGCCTAACGCAAGTTTTGGCGTCCTTGCAGTTACTAAAGTGAACCATTTAGACATACATTCAATAAAAAGTGATGTCGTATTAAATTCTTTTTTATTTGTTTCTTCAGCATAAAATTTCATTGCGCTGCTAACATCTCTACTAATTATATTTTCTTACTACCCCGGTCGAAAGTACGTACTTTCTTCCCCGATTCCACGGCAGAAAGTTTACCTTTTATGCATTGGTTAAGCTATACGCGCGCCCTCTATAATAGCGGGAGTAAAAACTTAGTCGCATGCACTGACACTCAACACACGAAACTCTGAGTACAATACTACCGTGCGAGACAAACTCGGTTACTACAGTAAAGCTCCTGTAAATATCCCTTCCTCTGTAGCTCTCCATGTAAGAGTCACATTTCTCAGATTTGGTTGTATTGGTGTATTGGTGTACCCAAGACCTTTACTATACTTTCGCTCGTATAACCTCAAAGTTTGTTTACGATTAGTTAATTAACTAATGTTTATTATTGAATACTATTTAAAAAGTGACAGTGACTGAAGTGAAATAAAAATAAAAAAAATGGCTGAATTATCATCTGGTGAGTCAACCGATGAGGAAATAAATAGTCATGTCTTAATATATATACTATTTCTTTTGTTAAGTGTATTTATACCTTTATTTATAGATGTCTTGATGCCTGCCCCCCCGACCAGCAGCACTCGCTTCGCTCGTGCCGCAAATGTCGGGGCAGGCATCAATGTCTTATTAATATATACATATCATTGTTCCGTACTTTCGACCGAGTAGCAAGAAAAATAGTATACACTACACGGGCCGAAAGTGTGAGAGCCCTGAACTGCGCGCCATCATGCCCTCGGCTTCGCCTCGGGCATTATGGCGCGCAGTGCAGGAATCTCACACTTTCGGCCCTTGTAGTGTAATATACTATTTTTGCTTTATTGACTTTCATTTTATTAAATGTGCTGCAGGAAATGTCTTTTTTTTTATTTTAGGAATTAATTTGAGTTGAAAATTTTATTGAATATCTACTAATTCATCTAAGTGTGCACATTCGACAACAGCTGTTGATAAGTTATGCATATCAACAAATGTTTTGGGCAATTCAATGACTTTATTATTTAATAAAGTAGACTTTAAGTTTTTTAGTAAGTGTGGAGCATCAGCAATAAAAAAAAGTTTTCGATTACTGTTAACAGGATGAGGTATGTAATTTCTGACTTCGGATCTGTTGCTGCCAATAGCACCAAATGCTCTCCACATACTTAGATTAACAGGACCCATATCAGAAGTTATGCTATGAACGTATAGACCAATAGATTCTGCTTTTTCAATAATCTCTTGTATAACAGGTTTCAAAATAGCACCATCAATACTATCTGGTGTAAGGAAATAAGCTATAACCATTTTCCAACGTGTAAAAAGTCCTCCAAGCATAAAAACTAAACTGTGAGTAGCTTCTTTAATTTGGCCTAGAACATATTCATAAAAAAGAGAACCAGAAAAAGAAATTATTATAAACCAAGAAAAGAAACAATTTTATTGCATATCCTGATGTATAGTAACAACAGTTTATGCTCATATTTTGCAATGTATCTTGGAACTTTATGCTAAATGCAATAGGGGAGTATATTTGTTATTAAAAAAATTTTTAACTATATATAGTATTAGATGATGTTCCATAATACATTACAAAACATGCACAAATAAACATTTTTTCTGCTCCACAAAAAATAATCCTATAGAAAAATTGAACAATCTGTTTAGTTAGCTAAATAACATTATTCTTATTAATGTATAGTTTATCTGAAATGAATTCTTATATTATAGTGATTTATTATTATCCGTATCACTTATAAATATTCGATATTTATTAGACAATGATATTTTTGTAAAAAAAAATATTTAATTATGCAAAAGTAATTATACTAAATGTAATAAAAAATTGTATTATATATAAAAATATTAGTATTAAAAATATAAATTACAAATGTATTAGAAATTATTAACTTGATCTATCTGGCAACGTCGATAAACCAAAATGTGAATTTGTTGCTATATCAACTTGTTGTCCTGCAATAATGCTCATCTCATCAATTGCAAGCATGCAATCTTTCTCTCGATTATCGGTAAAATTTAAAATGTAGTTACGTAATATGTCAAACGTTTGATTACAAATACCGGGTTCAAAGTCTATGTTCTCAATTTTTCTTCGAAGAGTACGCTCTGCTGGTAAAGGAATATCCTGATTCCGTAATTCTTTATAACCATTATTACCGCAAGATAATCTTAAGCGAATAGCTTTTTTGATAGTAGCAGAACACCATTTTTTACCGCGCATGGATTTCTTGCATCAGAGAGCTGCAACTTGGTCGTCGTTAAATATTCTTTTGTATCTAGCCTTTAAATTACTATTCTCTTCTAATAATTTTCTTCTTTCATACATAAGTCTTTTTATTCTTTTTTTCATCATTATCCGCGACTTTTCTGATTTACTTAGTATCATATTTGCTTGCTGAAATTTTGTTTCCACTTGTCGTAATTTGGCCTGTGTAGCATCTAATAATGCTTTTTGAACTTTTAATTCTGCTTCTTCAAAGTTTTTCTCAGGATTACCAATTTGAAATGGCAATGTATTAATTGACTCTATTTCTGTATTATTTACAGCAGCTTCTGTTTCCTTAAATGCGTCTTCCTCTATCAAATCATCAGACAAATATTTTTCATTGTCTACTTTATTATTTTCCGTAATATCAATTTCAGTCTAAAACATATAAACAATCTTATTGTAAACTAATGGCCCGTCTACAATGAGTCATAGGTATGAATCGTAAGGTCGTACAGCAAATCGACCAACGACAGTCAAGAATGTATAAGAAAACTTGATTGTGGTTGATCGATTTGCTTACGATCTTAAGACTACGACTCATTGTAGACGAGGCTTAAATCTAATGACACAACTTAAAACCATGCATATTTTTAAGTGTTATTGCATACTATATTTCACTTACATTTGATGAAGCAGAAACAATTTCTTTCTGCATAAAAATAGTTGGAACTGCACAACTTTTCAGCTTTTTCTTGCCATCAACACGTACTTTTTCCCACATTTCGGGTAAAAAATGTTCCTATTAAATATAATAAACATAAGTAATGTAATTGCAAAATGTAAATAACTTTAATACACAGAAAAATGCAGTTTACCTCACATACAAAACAGTCTTTTAATGCATCCAAATCATGTCGACCAATGTTTTGAATCCATTGTTCTCTTCTTTCTGTATTTCTTGGGATGCGATGTAAGGAATAACCTTTTTTCCAAGAATTGGAACATTTTGTTACGCAGCAATAAGGCATCTTGTAACCTATACAAATTAGTTCACTATAATATTTCTATAATAAATTATATCATAATCATATTATTAAGGTTAGAAAACATATAATTTATGTTTTCAACTTGTTTCAAAAATTCTGTTATTCCAAACAATTTCACTTGTGGTATATTCAAAAAATTAAATAAACTTTATATGTATATACACTATTTATTTACCTTTTTACAATCAGAAAAATTCAGAAAATACGGAACACTCCACAGCAGGAACCACTCACAATCACTTATATATGTATTGAGTATAGTATGTACGCCATTTTGAGGGGCCTATTGGCCAGACTCTGTATTCAAGGGACACTAGTCTCACGTACCGTATCTAAATATTTCGGAATGGTCTCGTACAAATATGTCGCTGTAGCCGTTGCAATATCGGAAGGTTTCACAATCACGCAGTTTCCAGCTGCGATCGCGCCCATCATAGGTAGTAAATTCAGCTGAACAGGATAATTCCACGCACCCATAACTAATACAACTCCATAAGGATCTTTTCGGATTTCCACTGCATCGAAAAAGTTCGCCAGTGACTTGGGCGGCTGCAAAATATCGCAATCTTAAAAGTTCACACTCTAGAGCCTCTACTCTTATATAACATATATAAAAACTGCATCAAGATTACCTTCTCTGTTGCTGACCATTCTTTAATATTCATGAGCATGTATTTAATCTCTTGAATTGTATAATCAATTTCCAATGCGAACGTTTCAAACTTGCACTAAAATATAATCGACATTATTAAAAATAATAATGAAAAGGATATATTATTAAAAATAATAATACAATATTAGGCTAATATACACTAATGAAGTGATTGTTTTTAATACGTAATCATTAAATCATACCCTGTGCAGATCTGACGCCAGGACTGCTACTATTTCTGAGGAGTTTTCCGTCAGCATACGCATAAGCTGTTTTAATTGCTTGATTCTCCATTCTAGCGGCCTTGTCTTTCCGCTGTTAAACGCGTCTCGCGACTGCTGAACTAACTGTAATAATTTTTATATAGACGAGTCGTTAGTCCTCAAAAAAATTGTACATTTTTCTCTTACATAACACGAGAAAGAAGACACTCCGATTGGTTTAATTAAAAAATATAAATGATAGTTTTTCAAACGTAGTTCCAAAATTTCGTTGGGGTCCCTGAGACCCCAGGGTGGTTTTCGAGGATTAATAAATAGTTAATTATTTGCTTACCTCGGGATAATTTATAGGCATTTGTTTATCATTTGTTTGCGCTGAAACAAAAGAAAATAATATATTGTTCGATGTAAATATTTGACGGCCTTCTATTTCGATTGCTTATTACGCCACAGGATATGCAAAGTTAAAAAAAAACTTAATTTAAATGCTAAAATATTTATGTAAATTAAATCAACATTGAATCGTTACACTCCAACGAGTTAACCTTCACGCTTCTCTTATTGCGAATGTAAGAGATGTGCGACTTATGAGCTTCACGTATGACTAATTTATAGAAAAAAACGATAATTGCCAGAGCAATCTCATTTATGAACTTTCAGGATCTGTTCAAGGATCTGTTTATTTCGAGGGCGCAGTGAGACGTAATAAGCAAATTTCGTGTAAATTGTTAAACTCGATTCCCCAGGGAAAAAAGAAGAACGTAAACATTAGTCGGGAAACATTTATATTAATTTTGGAACTGGCGTAGGTTTTTCGAATAAAAAGTTAAATCCAGTTTTAGCTATTGAATATTTTAATATTAATTAATATGTAACGGATATTACATACAGAAATATTAAAGACTCTCGAAATAGATGAGGAGCAAGTCACAAGATATGAAAAAATTCATCTTTCAGATGAGGTCGATAAATAATCCGTCAATGGAATTTTTGCCTGAACGAGAATTTAAAAGACGATTTGAGACGGTACCTAGCAAATAAAAAGAAGAGTCGCGCGATAAGACAAATTTTTGTTTTCAAAGTGCGGAAGATAAGACGATAAGTGCGGAATAATCTTTTTGGGATAGTTGCTTCAGGAACTGATCTCCCGTCACGTAAAACCGAAAAATCATCGTACAAAAATGATCGTCCCGAAGTAACGGTTAACGCGAACGTGTCCGTTAATTTTTTTTATCGCTGATGTATCGCCGCCGGCGGGACACGGCGGACAAGGACGCCCGATAAGTATTTAAGGTATTCCTTTCACGGAGGAGCGTATTTTGTAGGCGCTTAAGCAGGGCCTCAGCAAACTCTTGTATATTGCATCAAACTTATATAAAATCAAGTTATAATTGATTATTATGTTTAATTATAAGAAAAAAGTGAAAATATTATGTGTATTTAGAAATTTTTCATTTTTCGGTAAATTTTACTGTCAGAACAATATGGCAACGCTGCGCTTTTCAGGGCGCCGATTGTAAAATGTGAAGTTGATAACAAAAGTGTCAATGTAAGTGTCAATTTCATTCTTGAAATAAATAAAAAATTAAATATTTTCATATGAAAATTAATCACGCACCAACTTGCAATGTAACAAATATATACAATATGTATATGCTCGATAATAATATATGCAGAAAATATAAACTATAACCTGTTATGTAAAATAAATTATTTATGCGTATCTATGTTTTACCTAACTGTTAATTTTTTTTAAATTAAAATTTTGATTTATATTTTTATATTTATATATTTATCTTTATCTTTATATTTATATTTTTATATTTATATTTATATTTATATTTCTATATTTTATTTATATTTTTTATGCGATATATATTTTTGGATTATTTTTCTTATTTTAAAACATAATAAATAGCTGATAGTAAACCGTATTATACATAAATTTATATATATTAATATTTATATATTTTTATATTTATATTTTTGTTTATATTTATTTATTTTATTTATATTTTTTATGCGATATATATTTTTGGATTATTTTTCTTTTTTAAAACGTAATAAATAGTTGATAATAAACCGTACGTGATGAACTGAAGTGTGACATGAGCGCACAGCTTGCAGCTTTGCCAAATAATTCCTTGAAAGTCGCCATTAAAAATATTCATCTATAAACCACATTTCAAGTCAACTTTTAACATAAATATTTTGTTTAAATATTCGGTGACTCTGTATTTTTATCGGCACTATCGAAAGTATAGAGTTTAGCGAATATGTAGCGCAGTTAATATTTAATATCTTAAGATATTTGATAAACAAATTATTACATTAAAATGTGGAAAATAGACTTTTTCGATAACGTCACATATAAATATCGAATTTTCAAAGTCATAATTCTTTATATGTTCGGTTATGTGGTTTAATTTTTTTCTGGCGTAAAGATATGCATTTTAACTTTCTCGTACCAAAAAATCAGTTAATTCTTAAGACTTTGGTGTCATGAAAGGAATACCTTAAACGTATTAAACGAGGGTACTTTCCGATTCACGCATGATGCGCACATTTTCTATAGTAAACGTTACGTATGCTATAGATAACTGCGCGCATATGCGTGAAACGGAAAGTACCCCGAGATATGCGAAGTCTCGTCGACCTCGTTCGAAGAAAAATAAAAACACAAATATATATGTATCTGTTTTGGTTTGACGACTTCCAACTTACATACACGTGGCTACTTTTATCGATGCAGCTTAACTTGTGAATATCGGTTTAACTTTTCTCTTTATCTTCTTGCAATTCTCAGAACTCAGAACTATAAAATTTCCAATTCCAGTTTTAAGAAATTGGAAAAAGATTTAAAAAAAAAGAGTGTGAGTTAACCGAGACTGAAGTTAATCCTTAATGATAAAAATGAACATCGCACAAAGTAAGGATTTGTTATGTAAATACGTACGGATAATCGTGTTCGCTCGTTCGCGACGGGACGCGTGCGGCGCGGCATAAATCAAATATTGCGCAAAACCCGCGTGCGTTAATTCTTCATAATCATCTTCTTCAACCGTTTCTTCTGCCGAGTCGAACAATACCGATTTATCGTCGCAGTGATTAGCCGCGATAATTGCGCTCTGTAGCCTTTTACGCGTGCCCCTTGAAGCGACTTAAAACTCTGTTTCCGTTCCCAAGTAGAACAGAAAAGTCAAAATGACAATAAATTTCGTCAATATGAAATTAACAATATTTTGACTTTTCTATTCTACTTGGGGAGGGAGGTCAAGCCGCTTAGGGCCGGTTGTTCCAACTTGTTCGTAAACCAACTAATAATAGTTAAATCATATATGTCTTTTGTCTTTCCTTCAAATTAGACGAAGATTATAGACATATGATTAAGGCCCGATTGCTCCAACCTGTTGGTAAACTAACTAATAGTTAAATCATATATATCTCTTTGTTTATTCTTTACATTAGACAAAGATAGACGTATGATTTAACTGTTAGTTAGCTTACCAACAGGTTGGAACAACCGGCCCTTAATTATTAGTTTACCAACAGGTTGGAACAACCGGCACTTAAGGATGTATGGGTGACATCTCAAAGCATTACCAAAAATCTAAAAATTTCATAGATTGTTCTATTATTACATCTAAGTATCTGTATAAAATTTCAGCACAATTCTCTTACTGGTTTAAAAGTTATTGTAATTAAGGATGTATTGGAGGTATTTCAAATATATTTAGAAAGTGCTGTAAATTGTTTCTAAATTAAATTAAAAATACTCTGTAAAATTTTGACGTTATTTAAGAGTTATTTAAGTTTAAAGTTGATAAAATTAACATTATCCCTTATAGAGAATCGACATTTTTGCTATGTGTGTAAATATAAATAAAATATAAATAAACCATTAAGATATTTCTTAAACTTTTTTTATATGTAAAACATACATTATTGATATTGTATTTTAAGTTTCAAAATTTTTTACAACAAAACAATTTTTTTAATTGTTTAAACAATACTAATTATTTACAAAAAATCATACTCAAACTGTTAACAATAATCCTTTCTAACATATAAAAAATTTTGAGTTGTTTGACATACATGCAAAGTCTTCTTTTATTGAAAGTTTAACTTTTAGCAAGGACTGTACGGCCGATAGATCCTTAAGGAGGCATGCGTAAAAGAACAACATAATTGCCGAGCGCGTCGTGACGTCTCGATCGGAGAGCCTGCGGATTCGGAGCAAGTATTCGGATGTCAATAGCGCGGAATGCAGCGTAGTTTCGCGTCTGTCGACATGGGAGGATGGAAGCGACGGGAGGCGGAAAGAGGTCGGCTCGAGAGAGGCGCCGTGGCCGACCTTTCGGACAAAGAGAGCGAGAGAGATCGGGAAGAGAGGCCGAGAGGAACATTTCCGCTCGACGCTGAAACGTAAAAGGACATCACTCGCGGAAACGGTCGGGGCTTACCCATAGTCGCGAACACTCGTGGACCCTACGGTGGACGTTGGCGGACTAATCGTCAGGTACTTCAGGACTTCAGATAGTCGTCAAATCGACAGCAAGGGGAGGGGGGGGAGGAGAGAACGAAAGTTCTGCGGCTGCGACTCCTCGGTGCGGCGGATCGGCGCGTTACATACTTTAAGCTCCACGCTCCACGAAATGGCAGCGTAAGAGATCAAAGTGTACACTTGTGTCTTTGGTTATCTCTCCGTGCTCGTGCTCCGGAAAAAGCGTGGCGGGGGAGGGGAAAACGGCGCCGCGCGCCGGCGTCGGAGAGAAGGAGCGCGAGCTGCGCGAGAGCGCCGTGGCCGCGGTGGCGGGAAAAAATACAATATTATAATGTAATGTAACCATGCAACTGTGTCGGATAGTCGGGTACGCGGATGTTCGAAGGATTGCAGGGTGCGATCCACTTGGCGCTTCAAAACTCTTGGAAACGTTTCATCCTTGTTGTTTATCATAATGTTAAACAAGGCTAAAATAATGCTCCGTAACGTTTGAAGCGTCCAGTGGATCATGGTGCTGATTCCTGCCCGAGAGCCAATTGGGAATCAACGCGCGCATTATCATCGATAAATAAACGGCGTCTCGTCTCACGTCTGGTCGTGCGGCTGGCTCACCGCTAGAGGGCGCCACTTTTGAATTCTCGCCTCGCGAGGTCCAGGGTCCAGGCCGTCCAGGAAATCCGAGGACCGAGTTATATCCGAGTCCGAGCAGCCCGGGCGTCCCGGGCGACCTGGGGCGACTCGGCGAAAGTGAAGGGTGAAAAAGTGGCGGACTTGCAGGGTGGAACGATTCGGGAAATGATCAATTTCGCGTTTCCTCGTGGAACGCTCCACAGGTGTTATGCGTCACTTTCTCCCGGAAGTTTAGCTCGCTTTTCGCGATTTCTGATAAGTTTTTTTTTCCTTCCTAGGCGCGTAACGCGTGTTAGGAAAGCGCGTTTTACCTTTTTTTCCGCGATTACTAGCCAGCGTTTAATCTATTTTCGATGTTTGATTTGTTCTACGGGGAAGTTACGAAAGTTACGCCTTTAAGAAGCTTTTAATAAGGACGTGTTATTGTTCGTCCTATTTAGAAATGTAGAAAATATTGGATGTTTAACAGAATTAAGCACATTCGATATGTTCAAATAACTGAGCATGAGATCCGTGAAAATAAAGCGCACTTAGCGGAAGTAATATTGAATGTCTCGACATTGTAATGGACTTCTTTTTTTACAAGTAAGTATAAGGAAAGAAATGTGAGAGGAAAAATACATTTTAAATAAATATTATATTCATATATATATGTACAATACATAAACTGGAATGTCTCTGTCTGTATGTTCTTTATTAATATATTAACTCCTAAACCCTTTGACTGATCTAGACCAAATTTTGCATAGTTACTCTCTAGACCCCTGAAAATATAGGCTGAAAATATACCATGAATTACTCTTGAATATTTTATCCCCTCATTTTCTGATTTCCTCCCCTTGACACTTTGTGATAATTTAAGTTTATTGCATTATCATATATGGGATAAAAAGCTCAACAGCGGGTATAGTTTAAGCAAATTATAGATAAACGTAAAAAGGAGTTAATTATTTTATCACGGTTTTTTCCGAATCTATTTCGAGCTTATTTTTGTGTTTTTCATTTCCTACTTAATTTTTTACTACCTAGTACTACCTAGTCAAATATCTTCGGAGCTATCTCCCTGACGAAAATAATATACGTTTATTGATAGTTTATAAGAAGTTTGCCTAAGTGTTGAGCAGATGTTTCATTTGAGCTTTAAAACATTTATTAAATTGTTTATGAGATATAAATTTAAACATGAAATTGTTTATGAGATGCTCACGTAACATCTTAAAACATATTCTGCACTTCGTGAATATTTGCAATATTCTGAAAACGCTACACGACACTTTCCGAACGCCTATCAAACGTAGCCGTGAACATCTCATAAACAATTCCATGTTTAAATTTATATATTATAAACAATTTAACACTGCACGGACACCGTGTTTTTGAAGCTCCCGGACACCTTGGGACTTTTAAGTCCAAAGGGTTTTTGAAAGCGTTTTTGTGTTACAAAAAATCTATAAAAATTTATGTATCATCTTGAAGGTTTCAAAAAGTGATTTCTATACTTACATAGGCTGGAACTATTGCAATTTTTTTTAAGTGTTGAAACATCAGGAAAAAACTAAAATACGGAAAATCACACTGTGCCTTAAAAGGCCCACGGTGTCCGCGCAGTGTTAATAAATGTTTTAAACTTTTAAAGCTCAAATGACACATCTACTCAACGCTTAAGAAAACTTCTTATAAATTATCAATAAACATTATTTTCGCCAGTGAAATTCGTTTTATTTGTGAAATTAATGACTAAACCTGATGACGTGCGTAGAGATGACGTAAATGTCAAAATTTGCACGTATAATGGTAAAGTGTCTGGCTGTGTTGCAATCACCGAGATCGAATCTGTCGGTCGGAGTCTGCGGCAGGTGTAAACAGGAGTTAAGGTCGTGCAAATTAATTCGACTTTAGAAGCCGCGGGGCAAACATATCACCAACACGTGTAATGTTTCGTGAATTATTCAGCGATCGCGCTGTACCGGCGATTAACAATGTCTAATAATATATGAGACTTCCTCGTTAACTCTGAGTAGTAAAAGTAGAGACCCGCAATTATATTGCTGCCACGTGCCACGAACTCTGTTATGTTCTTCCTCAACGATCTGTCATTTACTTCGCCTATTTTTAGATGATCCTTATGCAGTAAAGGACACAGCAAAGACAATTTTCTATGCGTCGCGACCGACCTGCAGTTAGAGGAGAACTCGATCGAGAAAGAGCTCAATTATTACCAATACCGAATGTCGAGAGTTGCGATGTTCTCACGCACATCAAGTTTGAAAAGGTCAAATAAAATGACGGCTGTTTCTGGGTCGATACCTTCCGTATTTTCTCATCGAAAGTGCGTATGAATTACGTCTACGGCTACGATGTTCGTATGCTATACTTAGATATTCTGCGGTCACAGCTTGCGTAATAATTTTCTATTCTAGGAACGAGCTTTTAATGGAGAGAGATTTGTTGGAAATTTATACAATGATACACTTGCTGACTTTCCCAAGGTACTACTACGTCTTCCTCAAAGCGTTACAGCTTCGTTTCGGCTTTTAATTTTGTTACAGTTCTCAGCAGAGAGACGTCTTATAAAAGCGACATATTATAGTTATGACATTACCTTATTATTTTGCAATTCAAGCTTCTTCTTTTTATAATTATTAAAATTTCTAATTTAACGGATTTACTCACGTGATTCGGCTAAATCAGCCGTTTGCATCTCGATGCAACAGACATCGGATTCTTTCGTGACGTCCGTCGGAATGTCCAGTATTACTTCAGCCTGGGGAAAAAAAAAACGTTATAAATATTTCATAAGTGTAAGAAAATATAGTTGTAAAGATGAAATCGGAAGTCCTTGTAACCCGAATGAGAATCGATAAAGCTTATATTAATATCTAACATGCAAATTATGTCGGAGATCAGATTTATTTAAAGATTTATTATCGAAAGTTTATTCTTGAAAAGAACGGGTCGATCAAATGTAGCAATTATTTCCCGAAATAATATTGATAATAGATGGCTACGTTTATACGCCCAATTCGTTAAGTCGTTTGGCGTACATTAAGATTCATATAAATTCATATACGCGGCGCGATATATCATTCTAATCCACTTTATATAAATCTGTTTTCATCAATCACAATTTTATATAAATTCTAAGAATTGCAAAACGATTCTGTATAAATTCTAATCGCAATTAAATGTAGTCTAGACGCAATTAACACGTACCATCATCACAATGCCTGGGCTCTACAATTAATCGATACGTGTTTTCTCAAGGAGAACTCCATTAGAGAATCATTTACATAACGTTATTACTTTTTTCTCCGGAGTTAATCTGCAAGGTGCGTATCCGCATGCTCTGTCATTCGCGCCTAACGATATGGAAAGCGGAAAATCGGAGTCTATATGAGACTCTTTATTGCAGGTCATTTCACTTCCTCGTTGAGAGTGCGAGTTACGTGTACGGCTTCACATACTGGCCTGGATACACGTGACTACAACGATGTGTAACAATTATAATTATACGCCGCAAAACGAGCTTTCGATTTCGGAGAGAATTCAATATCCATGACGATGCTTTCTAGTATCCGTGGAACTTCGTCGTAGCCTCGCGTCGAGGTAAAACTTATTTATCGTCATACGTCAGAAATCTCGTGGAAGCGACGGCGTTGGCACCGGACTTTTGCATAAGGTAAAGGTCACATTTCGTAAAAAGCAAATAATCATATACAACAAGTTATAATATTATTTTTATATCACACGTGCGTGGAAAGTGGCCCATTACGCGCGTGTTTTTTGTGCGACAAATAGCCAATTCCACACACCACTCGAAACAGTGCGGTAATATCTCATTACCCCGGGGGTAATGGCACGGGGAGACCGGGGCAAACTCGACACGATTTTTTCAAAGGCAATTTTTAACAATTAATTAAAATTTTCAAGTAAATTTAATGGTACACATTTAAAGAGTGTTCCTTCAGGTACAAAATTGCTTAAGGAAGTTTTGCTGTACGTTACTTAGTTTTGTCCCCAGGAAAGGAAAAGTGACGCAAAGACAAATTTTCAAATTGAAAAATGCCGAGGCAAACTCGACACTTTGCCTGATCGACACAATTTGATCTGGAACTTATTTTTTATTGTCTGAAACTAAATATACATTGTTTATCGTGTATTTAGAAAGTACAAAAATTCGGAATTAAGTAAAACAATCATTGAAAATAATGAGAACAAAAATTGTTGAACATTCAATTATTTTCATCTAAACTTATGTTTGAAAAACAATTTATGCAAGTAAATTTGCGATTAGACGTGCGCACATATTTGTCATGGGCTATATAGCTGCATGACAAGCATCGTGTGTTATTGGGAGCCGATAAAACGGCGTGGTGTCGACTTTGCCCCGAACGTCGTTTTTCACTTTTGTCACTTCAAAAATATACAAATTTTGAAAATATGTATAGAGCATCGAATTTCCCATCAAAATCACTTACCGGTAGATTCGCAAGAGTAAAGCTCGATGAAAGAGTAGAAATTTTCGAGAGATCAGAAAAATTACTTTTCACCATCAAAAACGTTTATGTCACTCTAAAAATTAAACCATAACTCAGAATGTCACCAAATTCCGTTGATAATACTGGCACATAAAGACGCATTTACAGTAGGAAAGGCAAGTTTCTACGATAGATTTAAATTGGCAAAAAGCCTAGTGTCAAGTTTGTCCCGGTCTCCCCTACTGCAATATATGAAAATTTTTTTATTATTTTGAAAATCATGTTAATGTTCCTTAGATGAAAAAAATATTATTTTAAACAAGTAAAAAATAATAGTGTTCGAGAGCACGCGGTAGCGCGAGATGGCGCGAGGTAGAAGACGACCACAAAAAACAGCAAGCACAGAAATTCAATAAACGAAATATATTTACAGTGTCTATATGTACAGTGGTTTACAGCGAGTCCTTTTCAGGCGACAAGCCGTGAGCGGTAGCGCGCACAGAGATTAGCACGGCAAAAGCGGCGAGATGTTGCAAGCGCGAAAGCGAAAGCAAGTGCGGAAAAGCGGTGTAACGCGGTGTGCGGTAGTATACTGATACTAGGCGATATCGGCGAGCGAAATCGAGCAAGCGAGTGCGAATATCTATGAGAAAGGCGGTATGAAGCGGTGTACTGGCGGTGATCTTCGAACGAAATCGATTCCGCGGCGCAGCGGCGATCCCTTTATCACGACGTGCTCGTTACATTTTTTCGATTGCGATGTTTACAGCATGGATCTTTCCTGTGTGTAAGAGCGGTTACTTGACTTTGTTTGTCGTTGGGTTGACCGTGGCAGCGTTATTGTAATGTTCGCGAATGTTCAGGAACGCGAAGAAGGGAAAGATCCATGCTATACTTGATGCGATATCTTCATGCGATTGCTTTAAAAATCTCTTAAATGCGACTTCACTTTACATTTTAACGAAAGCGTGTTTGCGCTGACACGCGATTGTCATGATCTCGAACAAATAGTTTTTATAAAGTAAAAATAAAGTATAAAATAATTTTATTTGAAATAAGTAAAAATAATAGTATTTTTGATTAAAAAATTATTATGCAATAATAATTTTTTTTAAATACATATTTTAATTATGTAATTTTTAAGAAACTTGATACTGAAAATATCAATGAAATTGATTCTGAGCATTTACATGTCAATATAATTAATAAAGAAAATGCAAAGCCCATTGGGAAAATATTAATTAAAGAAACAATGATTAATATTGAAGAATTACTTTCTAAAACCAAAAGAGGACAACAAATTTGCATGATATACAAATCAACAAATAAATTGGATGAAAAATTGAGAACCAGTTTATGCGATATTATTATCTCTTACATTGAAAATATGTCTGCGAGGTAAAAATTTAATTTTATTCTACACATTTTACTTTACTCTGAATTATATTTATTTAATTTTCTAATTTTTTATAGTCTGACAAACGAATTATGTGAGCATATATCTAAAGTCGCATTGTTGAAGTTTTTCCTACTGAAACAGCTGAAAGATATTATATCCCTCCAATCAAAAAGAAAAATTCTGTGAATAATAAATCAGTGATATCAAGAGGCAAATTAATTTCGATGTGGCGTAATAAAACGTATAAAAATAACCAGTTACTTAAAAGAATAAAAGAAGAAACTATAAAGAAGCCTGATACTCTCTCTGATCAAACAGGTATAAATCTTTACTTAACCATAATTTAATAAAACTACATATTACTATATTTATTTTTTCAATATAAATGATAATGTACTACTTACAGAAAATTCATAGTTTAATGATCAAATAAAAAAATGTGCTGAGTGGTTGAAGAACAATATAGCGCCATGGGGTGACATTTTAGAAAAATGGCATAAAACCTATAAAATAAGATTTACACGAGCAGAAACGAAGCGTACCAAAGTGAGCGGTTAGATCGTCGCCGACGGCGCGGCGTGTGCGTGCGCTGATACGTGAATTACTCGCGGTGGAACACAGGTGGACCGGTAACCGATGAGTGCGTGTGTGTGCGTTTTACGGATTGCGGCGCACCCAACGCTCATTTTGTCGCAAGAGACCTCGGCATGTTCGCGACGTTGATTCTAATCGACGCGACGGCGCGAGAGAGGAAAGGGGTAAGAGGGAAGTAAAAGAGAGAGAGCAAAACTATATGTCTTCGTTCTTTTCTTCGTTCGCCGAGAGAGACGCGCCAGTTTGATCCATTTCGCGCGAACCAATTTATTGAAATCTCCCGAGAGAGAGATGAGAGATAGAGCTTTTAGTCACGCAACGTGTCATCGCTTACGGCGATGATGTCGAGGTTGTTTTCTACATCGATAGTCAGGCGATATACTCAAATCCGCGAAAAAAGATGTATGATCCAACGACGAGCGCGTTAAGGTGGGTATCCACCAGAAAATCATTTTTAACAAACGTTTGTAAACGTTGCTTTTCTGATGGATACCCACCTTTATGTCCGCTGGACCACAGTTACCTGACAGACACCCTTGCCTCGAAGAATCCTCGAGGCTGACTCACCTCGTCGTTATTCTCTTGTTTACACCGTGACGAGTGCCTGCGATTTCCGAGGCGGCGAGAATCGGTGTTTGAATAGTAAATTGAGGTTCGCGCGCGCGCTAGGCATAGCACCTAAGTGGACTCGATCGAAAGATCTGTGACACGAAGGTAAACGTGACACTGAAAAATACCTCGCGCGACGGTGCGTGGATTTAATAATTCACACAAAAGATCATAGATCTAATAATTATCAAATTAAATGTGATAACCGCGCTTATTTAACCGGTGAAATCTATAAAAAACTGCGGCTATTAATAACATTATTAAAAAATATTGCGGCGTTATATTATTCAGCTAGACCATCCTAATTGACCTGGTCTAACCGATCGTACGCCGTTATACATAATTTTTCTCCGCCGCAAAAGGGGATTTATCTCGTATATTTATCTTGTAGCTCGATAACCTTAAGCGATCGTCTCGAGATAACGTGCGCGATCCAAGTTTTGGATGTTTGGTAGATACACGATAACCGGCTAAATAATTTCTATACCGCCGTTACACGCTCCTAGAGAGTTGAGGAAGCAGAGATAGATATTCTCGCTATATTCCTCCATCTCTGTCATTGGTCCAATCAGGGTCAACAAGATCGGCTTTCGTGCGAGATTTACAACCTCCGGTAAGATTCCACTAATTTTACGCTCCCGCTGGTCGAAAAGTTTAGCTCGTTTTGACGATCGCCGAAGAACGTGAATCCGAATGGGGGTGACCTCCGGAGACCCGTGAAGAATCCCAATCATAGGAAGGAATTAAAATAGCTCTCTGGAGCACGACTCTGAGCTCTACTTTCGCGAGCTCCATTTCCGGTCCAGATTCAAATGGCGCTCCAAGATCTCTCGGATCGAATAAGATTCCAAACTCCGGGACGGAGTCGTGAGAAATTTCGCCATTGCGTAGCGCGCAAAAGGACGATGCGCCGCGATTCTATTAGCGAATCTTGAAACGTGAGGTAAGAGCCTAGCCGTGATTATGTTTCTTTTATCGCGACTTAGAATAAATGACTTATTCGACGGGCGCCATTGGCGGCCGGACGATCCGGTCGCGGCGATGCAATAAAGTCGAGTGCCATGCCGCCGCGACACCGCGGGCGTGTGCGCTCTCATATGGAGACCGTTTTACCGTGGCTGGAATGAGCTACGAGCACTCAAGGATGGCCGCCATCCGCGCGAGCCTGCCCGCTTCGTGTCGCAACTTCCATCCGACCACGTCATCAGTGCGCATGTCGGACTTCAAGAAGCTCTCGCTATCGTCGTATTCAGGGTCAGTTGCAACGACATAAATTAGCTGTCTAATCTGAGACTAATTAATTTTCTTTCTCCGCTCATCTCACGTAGAATTGTAAAGAGAGAGAAGGATTAATCGCTCGTGCCAATCGATTTGACGTCAACTAATCCGGAATTAATAAACTTTAAAGGCGTATATGTGCGTATGTAAGAATAAAAAAGTATACAGTCGATTGAGCTACAATATTTATTTGAGAGATATTTATTCGACACTATCTCCCCGCGGAGAATTACAACTTCGAGATCGGACATCTCGCGCAGACAGAATGACGCGATTTCGCGAAGCGGTGGTTTTCTGGCCGCGCCATAAACGCCGGCGACAAGCAATAAAAACGACTGCCGCGGTGCGGACGGATACGCGTAGCGTTTTAAACGACGCAAGTTTTGTCACGGTGTAAACGGGCAGTCAAGGATGTCTACCGCGCGGTGCAAGCTGTAGCGGCGGCTGTTACGTGTCGCAACGTTCATCGAACGACGTCATCGGTGTCCACGAAGTGTTAACGAGCGTCCACTCGGTCACGCTTGATTCCGTCGCGAAACAATCGTCGCGTCGGTCAAAATATCATGAAGCATATAACACTGCCAGTGTCAATAATGCACCGAATATCCGACAATTGAATGCCACGGTTATCATGACTGCACAGTCACGATGACTGGATCAAACGTTGCATCTGTAATCGAGAGGATACTAAAGTACTGTAAAATTTTAGAAATATCACTTGTCGCCAAGTAAAATCTGACAGTAAAATCCGATCTAACAGAGATAAATAACGATTGTTTGAAATTTAAATTAATTTCAAACAGCGCTTTTTATCCGAGACTTATAGTTATTCGGTTAAAGATCAAATCATTGCGGTAACTTATGAGAATGCTTGATGAAATAAGTCGATTCCGGAGAACTGATTCTCCAGTAGCCCATCCATATCGGGGCGACTCTGGGAGATGCGCGAAACGTGAAGAAAAGGACACAGCACAATCCGAACTTACGAAACGTTGATGAGGAAACGTGTCAGGAACGTAGGAGCGAAGGGAAAGACTCGATCTTCGGATTCCGCAGGAGACTGGAGGGAACGAATGCCTGGAAGGCCGACGACATTTCGATCTGTCGTTACATCATCGACAGAACCAGATCGCCGTAGATAACCGAGAAATTTACCCAGGCAGACCGATGTCACGGCGTTCTAGCCGTGCAATTTCGTAAAGTCCTCTGTTATCCTCGTCTTTTTGAACGACCTGCTCGTGTCCTCGAAATTCTACGCAATTTCAAGTCTTATAACATCTCGATTTTACACGATTCAACACGATTTTAAATAACACAGATAACTACCGATTAAAACTTATCAATTAGAATATCTTGCAATTACTAATCTAAATACTGATCGAAATAAAAATTAAATGTGGTTAACGTTTCAATATTTTTTTTACAAAGTTGAACATGACGAAGATTAAACGGACATCTCTAGACGCACCTCTAATGGTTAAGGGCGAGACAAATTTATCGCAACGAAAGAACTATTCCTTACCGCTCGCGTATAATGCGTGCCTAATACGCTAGAGAGTCAAGTAGACGGAGATAGAGCGATAGAAAGAAGGCTGGTAGGGATGATTAGAGAAGCCTTATGCGTTTCTACGCGTCTCATGAATGTCTCGTGCTCTCGCCGAGCCATTCATTAGAGACCTGGCTGGCGAGAGCAAAGAGCGAGAGCGTGCCCATTACGAATGCATTGGATAATAACGCGGTGTGGCACGAGCCGTAGAGGATCCCGAAGACATTGGACTTAATCGCAACCGCATTGACGAGACGGCGCGAGCGGCTTTCGTGCGGCACAAGCAACCGCCGTACATAAATACCTCCGGCACCCTTCCGTTCGGACAAGTTCATTTAGAGACCGGGACCGCGAATATACCGTTCGTATATCGACCTGGGAATTAGTTCACGCAAAATATCTACTGAAATAACGTCCATAAAATTCTGAAAAAAAATTGAGAAGGAACCTATCATTTAATACAATAACATACTGCAAAACAAAAGAAATCGGTGAATGTGAGTGAAAAAAAAGTTGAGATCCCATGGAATACCCCATATATATATATGCAATTGATAAAAGATCATTTGTATGTATATATAGAAATAGTCTAGACCTGCGATCCCGCTCGCCTTCGTCGCCAAGGAATTACGCAATAAGTAGAAGTCGTTTGGTTGGCTTACGGCCGCTCGTCGAACATTTCCACAGAGCTCTTGGCAAACCTGCAAATAAATGCAATATTATATGTGTAAAGGCGTTAATTATTTTTTTTCCACGTGCATACATACGTCTCTCGAGGGTGACTTCTAATGTAAAAACAATTTCCGCGCTAATTAAGCATAAACGTGACCTGACATGATTTTATTGCGAGTTTTCATCGTATTACATATAATCTTATTCGCTCGCTATGAAGTGAAATAATTCAGTCGAAAATTATATCGCGATTGATCAGTTATACCTGCGGGGCGTAGCGGCTCAATTAAATGAAAAGGAACGAAATTGCGTGGACAGGATGCGAAATTCCTCGATGGCGGCTCGACGAATTCCCGGTTACGTGACGCAGGAATGTAAAATCGACTGGATAAAATTGGCGATTCGATGCAAGTAGGCCCGAGGATTCTCTCCTCGGCCTTTCCATCCATGCTAATAACGATTATCGCGGACTCGCTTGAATTTAGAAACAGGCGGTCTCTTCCTAAACCGAGCCATAAATTGAACTTTCCCCCGGATCTCGCGCCGCGGTTCGACCTCGTTCGAGCGTCGTGCCCCCGTCGCCGTCGACGTGCCTCTCGTTGTCCTAGTCAGGACGACGACGACGAGCAGAGGCGTTAAGGCAGCGTGGCACACATGTCCCGAAGCACCTTAGAGCGCGATTATCGTCGGCGTTCCTTTGTTTTTAGCACGATGGGTGACATTTCGAGCGTTTCGCGGTTTCTAAGTTCAGGCCTTGATGCAAGCGTTGAAATTCCGCGAGTGTCCTGCCGGGGAGATATTTATTGCTTGGCTGGGATGTGAGGTGTATGCGTATCAAAATAAAAAAAATTTTGATATATATATTGTATATACACTGTCACGACTTTTTCACTCCCGGAACGGCCCGCGGCGTGTGCCGGATCAAAAGGGGAAAGGAGAGCGGGATGATAGGCCTCTCCGGTGATTCTCTCGCACCTCCGACACTTCACGAAACGATTTTATTGTTGGGCGCCAGACGCGTGAATTCGCGTCCGCGAAATCGCGAGAAACCAAAAGGAGACGCAAAACGCAATAAGCCAGTGTGCGAGGGAATGGCTAGCTCGACCTAATAGCAGGGCGGGGTTGATGGAGGGCAGCGCAGTATTCGGCGGGGTGACGCCTAATAAAGAATGTCGTAACTCAAGCCATTAACAAATAAAGAATAACATTTATTCTGTAATAATCCCCGGATGAACAGTAAATGCCAATTCGGCTTCCTTTAATCGAACCAAAACGGATAGGTGATCAGTAACACGGGCGTCGGATTTTGTAATAACCAATTATGATAACGCGGACGCCAGAAATAAATGGAGATTTACGTTAACTCCGTAAACGCGTGGAAGACACAGCAAGATAAAGTGTGAGGAAGCTAAACTTACAAATCATTGAGATCATACAATTTTACAGATAATAGTAGAATATTTCGCGAACCAATAACATAGAGTATCGGTACAAATTACGACTGACTACGACAGAACGGAAATAAACGCGAAATAATAGCGTGAAATACCGCGAAATGATAATGCGCCACGCTTGGAGCGTGTGAACGCAAGGTCCAAACCCGTGCAGGGATTCTGTCGCCAAATAACCTTAATCTAACGCAGAGAATAAACGTGACGCGAGTAACGTCCCAACGCAAGAAGGAACGAACGCAACTTGTGATATCGCCAAGGACATCCTAACGCGAAGAATAAGGCGCCGGGGCGCTCAACATAACGCGAAATACTAAACTAACGCGAGGAAATATGCGGAAATACCGCGAGCAATACTATAACTAACGCGAAATTACCGATTTATCCTAACGCAGGAAACTGAGATTAACGCAAGTGATTCTGATCGAACGCAACACACGCGATCGTCAGCGATCGTCCAACGCGAAAAATGATGCGCCGAGACACTCGGCATAACGCGAAATACTCGAATTAACGCGAGAAAGATTACGGAATTATCGCGAGTAATAACGAGACGCAATATTAGGTCAACGCGAATGGCCTCTTAAGGCGAACAACATCCTAACGCGAATAATATCTCAACGCAGCCGATATCGCGAGGATAATCTAAAGGTCCGAACGCGAATCGTAGCACATATATAAAAGTATTCCCGCAGGGAACCACAAAGTCTAAATGTCTAAAGTTTATCAATGACTCAGAACTGAGATGACTCAGAAATGTCGGAGCTCGAAAGCATTGTGGATAGAAATTAATTTAAATCAATCTAGACACAAAAGAATTATACGCGCCAAAAGGAGTGTGCGCACACAATTGATAAAATGTCTCGATTTTTCTTTCTTCCTTTCTTTTTAATAAATATCGAGTCTCATTGTCAGATACAAAGGAATTAATCTTCTCATAAATTGACTGCCACGTCATCATAATAATATATCGACGATTAACCGTGGCTAATCGTCCGCAAGTCATGCGCGCATCTCGAGAGGAACGACGACGGTCTTTTTCTTCTTCTTCTTCTTCTTTTTCTTCTTCTTCTCCTTATCAGCGCCGCCAGCGCGTCGTGACCAATGTGAACTTGAGGCAAGGACGTGCGAATCGCGGCTAACGAAACGCAACGCGTAATCTCCAAGGTGGAATGCGTTTAACGCTCGACGCCTACGGGACGCCTTTATAGCGCGTTCGCGCGGCGCGAAAAACCTTGAGGAAGAACGTTGCAACACGATCCTTTGAATCTCGGCTGGCTGTCAGGTTTTAAACGGCGTGCACGTACGTTACGTGTGTATGCGCGCGCTTTAACCCAGCCTGTCCGCAAAGTAAGACTTTAGCCGAGAAAAATTCTTTCTCCGCCCGTGACGAGAGAGTAGTTACTCCGTTCCTAACGCACGAGTCCTCCTAACCCTGTGCATCGCGCGCATAATAGACACCTATATCGCCGAAGGCACGCAAGCTTGTGCAAGCTTACGCAACTTTTACCCATCCGCGTCGGTTCCTGTTTTCAAAAGTGTCATATAATTATCTCTTCGTCCGAAATGAAAGAACCAATCAATTGAAAGTCTTCAAATATATAATTCAAATAATATTAAAAATTAACAAACATTAATTTAATAGAAAGTTATTCGATTAGACAATTGTTTTTCTGTTTAAGTAAAATGCCAACTAGTCTTTAAATACATAATTCATATTATTCCCAAATTATTCTCTAAATTACACCATTTTCATCATCATTGTTATAAAGTTTTGTTGGGTCCACCTGAAAATCGCAAGGCAGCTAAAAATTTCAGATTTCTGTATCTTCGATCCCGATCAAAGGACGATCCCCATTGATCTTGGACGAGGAACGCGTTCACCCTCGCGCGGACGAAAGCCGGCGGAATCGTGGAAAGAGATAGTCTCGCGCTGAGAATCTCGATAAAGGGTGGATGGCGGATATAATAGATGACGGCGGCCGGTCTCTCTCTCCGAAGCATCGAAACATCGATGGGTTCAGCGCGGGGCCCTCGCCTTATCCGAAGATATCAGCCCTAGTTAAGCGGCCGGTGGAGCACTAGTTCAACGACAACTTTCGGCTTTTTGGCTTTCATGTGTCCGATTGGGGGCCCCCATCGGGCGCTTATAAGAGAGACCGCAGTTAGGGGGGCCCCATCGAGGGGCCCCACCCTTTCCAACAAATAGAAGATGCACACGCGCCCTTCTCATTCTCCGGTTCTTTTGCTCAGCACGTCTATTTCCTTCTTTCCCTCGAGCCACAACTCAGACCAGAGACGAGAAAATCAAGCAAAGGCGATCGCTGGGCCCCGATGGAACCATCCGCCGAAGGAGGAGAAATGGGTGAGGGAGGCAAACGGCACCGGCCGTTCTCCAGCCTTCTCTTCTCCAGTCAGCGAAATAAAACGGCGAGGAAGGAATTTGGTGGAGGGCTGTAAATATTATAAAGTGACGCTACGCAGAATGCGGGAGCTCAAAGGCTTGCCACGGGAGGGGAGGGAAGCGCGGGCCCTGGAGGACAATGCGAGCAAGTGAGCAAACGTGGGGCCCCTCCCCCCCCTCGGACGTGAATTATGTCCGAAAGGGATAACTTGCGCCACCGTTCGCGATGGGGAGTCCTTGGAGCACCCTCATGCCATCCATCGTCTTCCCTGTTCTTCTGTCACTTCACTAACAATCACCGCTCCGAAGAAAATATGCTATACTTGTTTAATCAGCTTCACACATATTGTATAAGATTACTACGTACCTATACCAGTATAATCGGTTGTCGTGTCTGTATCTTTTTTATTTATGCGAGTGTAAAATTTAGAAGAGATAAAATTTGATTAACTACGCAATTTTTCAATAAAAAAATTTCCGTCATTTTCGTTGCCTTGTTACGCGCAAGATGAATGGGACAGACACGATGTATTCACTCGCGTTTAATCATTTTGCGCGAGCTCGTTAAATATTCATCTCTTCGGCGATCGGCCGTTTTACCCGTAACGAAATGGACAGCATCACAAAAATAACGGTAAATAAATGTAATAACCGTACGTTATATGGTGACGATGCCCATGGTGAAACGTATAGCGGTTTTCAACGTCTCTCGGATGCTAGAAACCGTGCGACTTCTCCCGAGAGCGAGAGAAGAAGAGGAGCGTGGCACCGTGCTTGATGCACGCGTGCTGCCTCGTGGATATGGCAGACCGACCATAACTTATTCACGCGTACAGCTATGGTACCTGACACGTAACAGTGTTCCGAGGTCGAGGGCCTCTCTCTCTCTCTCTCTCTCTCTCTCTCTCTCTCTCTCTCTCTCTCTCTCTCTCTCTCTCTCTCTCTCTCTCTCTCTCTCTCTCTCTCTCTCTCTCTCTCTCTCTCTCTCTCTCTCTCTCTCTCTCTCTCTCTCTTTCTCTCTCCTCGAGCCGACTATACGGGCATAAGTGTGGAAACGCACCGCCGTCCGTGGATCTGTTCGGAACAGAAAGTTACGGGATGCCGGCGCTAGAGTCGAAACGCACGAGCCGCTCGAACGAGCCGACGTCCCTCACGGAAGAGTGCACAACGTCGAGCGTTTTTTTACGTGTTGTAATATGCGGGTTACAAGAGAGTACGCAGAATACAAGGTGGAATAACGAAATACTTTACGAAGCTTGTATCCCGAATTTGTATCGGATTTAAAATGCATTTTTCGGAGTAAGTACTTGTACTTGTAAAGCACTTGTAAAGCACATTTTTTCATATTGACGGGACAAAAATGAAGATGAGGCAGTCCCGACACTGTCTATAAAGATGCGTCAGAAGAGAGATTGGTGAAGGGTAAAAGTGGAGAATCCACCGGCCCCTCCTCCTCCCTCTCGGAGATCCCCGGAGCACGTTTAGCGCGTACCTCACTTTGAAAGCCCCGAAGAGGTAGACGCGGACCGTGGAGTGGATGAGCGCGACGTGTGCAGTCGGAAAAAAGAGCAAATTAAACTAAAGGATCTTGGACGATATTTATTGAGATCCGCGATGCGGAAAGTATTCCTTACGTATTAATTGCGATCGACAGTAAGGCGTCATTGCAAAAAATTACATTGAAGCTGAAAAGCGAACTCGCGGTAGAATTTGATATGATTCACTCGACATTGTATCGACTGTAATTATGGTGCAATTACATTGCGTATAATAACGATGATCCGACTTCTTGCCGCGGAGCATCGCAAGATTACATCGACGTACAATCGACGTATTCGTATACATCTGGTCATCTATTTTTCATATCGACACATCGCGAACGATTGGACGATCTCGACGCATTTCTTGCACGGCGTAAAAAGGCTTCTTCACACAGATAAGAGGCCCGAACGGGAATATCCATGATATAGGAAGGTAGAGGAACGTAATGCGAACCCGAGACGCGTAGTCACCGCAGCTGCAACGATAGCTTCGAGTGCGTCCGTACGCTATAACGTAACCGTTGCCCACTCGCGAGCCACTTCGAGGTGATCTCGGAGTCGCGTATTCGTATCTGCGGAGGAGGCGGGCGATCCACGCGCGCGCGACCGCAAATATCGTCCCTATTACAAATTGTTTCCGTGCTTTCCAACGTCACGCGCCGACCGCTAACAATTTCCGTATGCAGGTGCGCCCGCCGCCGCCGCGTCCGCCTGTATGTACGTCGCGCGTCTCGCTTTCCCGCGTGTATGTAGCGCGAAAGATATCGCAACGCGACCGCGCACGGTAGGCGAGAACGGAACGAGCAGCCGGAGAAACGATCAAGCTCCGGCGTGCAAAACCGCAAAACCGCAACGGCCGTAAACGCAAGCACGCGCCTACCGTTTTGCCACGTGGAAATCCCGGCGAGCGAGCGACAATACATTTTGTTCACCATGACATTGAAAATCCTCACGATGATCGTCAATTGGGAGGGACGATGCTGCTTTATTACATAAACAATCTTCGCAAATAGGAATATATTTTTTTGCAATAAAAAAAACAGTAAGTAGGGCAGAGTGCTTCTATTTGAAACGTATCGGAGGAAGAGGAGAGACGTCGCGCGAGGATCAGAAGCCTTCACTGATCCGTGTGGCGTACAAGGAAATATTTTCAATCGTTCTCTTTTTTTTCCCGTTGTCGGGGGGGACCGAGGAAAGAAGTCGAGATGAAAGACACGAGAAAAGGGAAGAGCGAGAAAGAACGAAGTCCCAGAGGTCCAGGGGGATAAGGAGGAGGAGGGGCGAGGGGGAGATGGGACCCGAGGAGAGATGGGAGAGGAAAGACAAGTGATGCTGGGCCCGAGGCACACACGCAGTGAGAGAAGGAAAGAGAGAGAGAGAGAGAGAGAGAGAGAGAGAGAGAGAGGGCGGGAGGGAGAGAGAGAGAGAGAGAGAGAGAGAGAGAGAGAGAGAGAGAGAGAGAGAGAGAGAGAGAGAGAGAGAGAGAGAGAGAGAGAGAGAGAGAGAGAGAGAGAGAGAGAGAGAGAGAGAGAGAGAGAGAGAGAGAGAGAGAGAACGATGGAAGGAAGAAACGAGAAAGACGGAGCGCACAGACGCACGTTTTACGCATCCTACGTCGCGCACGCACACACACACGATTTGAGCACACAGGCACAGAGGCATTTTAACACACGGCATTCCTGTTGTCGGGCTCCGGGATGGTTCAGCTGGCAACGTGGCTGGTGTTAAGCCCGCTTCACAAGAGCCGGTGCCACGGCAAGTCGGCCCTCGCGCGGTAAGAGGCGGATATCGTCTCGCAGGGAATTCGATCCATCGCGATATTTGCATCGGTTTACACGGGTAACAGAATATTTGGTAAGCGATCGCCGCTCCATTTCTCGCTCCATCGTATTTTGATGTCGAGCGATCACCACTTTCCTCTCGTCTTCTCTCTCTCTCTTATTCTCTCACTCTCGCGCGATCTGCGGCGAATTCTTCTCTTTGGTGTTATAACTCCGAGCAGTTTCTGGGTGAATAACAGAATTTACATGTTGCTTTAAAAGACTCAACAACTATTGCCTCATTTATTGTTTTAAAGCGCCGTATCGGCGCCATTATCAGCACATTAAGTATTGCCAGAGTGCATCAATTACTTTAAGTAACCAACTTAGAGGCTAAACTTGTTTTTTTTTACATCAGTAAAAGTGACAATTTTATATATGATACTGTTTTGTAGTTAATAATAGATAATCTCAACCGAGCGCGATTAAACGATGTAGACGACGCGCATCTAACAGATCGCATCGCGACATCTTGAATCGGAACATCGTGCAGCATCTCTCCTACGGTGCTGTGACATCAGCAAACATAATACCCGTGCATTTACATGCGCATACAAACAGTGCGTCGGGAATTATACTTACGGGAATGAGCGTTGTGTCTGGTACCACGACGCGGACGGCGAGAATGCGGAGGAGACGGAGGAGGACCGAGGACTCGGTATGGGAGGCGCTCGTAGATGCGAACTGACAAATGCAGGATAACATACATCCCTATATACTTATATCGAATTTTTAAAAATAAAAGTAAATTTACCAAGATCAATTATTAACAAATTAACATATCTCATCGCATCAACATCAACCAAATTTTCCCCAAGAAAGACATTTTCAAAGTTTGAAAAAAATGAGCATACCTATTTCTGATTGCCCCCCAGAGTTGTAGAGTTCTCTATTGATATTAAAAAGAATTTCGTCGATTAAACGTCGATTAAAGTGCATGGTCAATAAACACAAATGAAAGTATGGGGGGGGGGGGCCAACTTCACGACTGTGTAATTTCCAAGTGTCGTAACTTTTTTATCTTAAACTTTAACGTTTGATTCTTATTCGATAAATAAACGATAGAACTCTCGACGAAATTCCGAAAAAAATTTCACCCTGTAAGACTCAGAAAATCTAGAAATACTTTTGGGAGACTTTTGGTGAAAGTGCGACGATTGGAATATTCTGTACCAATTACTGACTACTCATTATTGATTCATACCAACGTGCCGCTTCCATATCTGTGCATATCTGTCGCACTCGAGATGTGCTGTGTCCAAATAAAGCGAGGGACCACTCGAAGTCCACAATTGACTCGCTTGACAAAAAAAAAAGTCGAGTTTCGTCTCTCGAAGCGAGAGAGCGGCATTTATCGATCAAGATATTGTTTCGGGGAGATCACTATCGCTCTCCGGCTGGTTCAACCGCGCGGCGCGGCTTCGCGAGCGCGCCGAGACATCGCGTGAATAATGAAGATTACACGGAGGGACGTGCCTACCTCCCATATCAAAGTCATTAAACGATACTTTCCCTCTCCATCTCGCTCCCTGGCGAATACTTTCGCGCGCGTTTCCGCCACGGACAAGCGGAGCCGGGGCCGGAGCCGCGGCCGTGTGCACACGCGTGTGTTTCGCAGACGCAGCGTATACATGTACGTCCGCACACGCGAAAGCCGCGCGAGATCAATTACTGTATCGCTATCTAATAATAACACAATGAGAAACCACGCTCGCGTGTGCATGTGCATACATTTTACCTGCATTCCCGCCTCCTTACCTTCCCGCGTTCCTCTCTTCCTTTTTCCTCTTCGCTCGCTTACCTTCCTGCCCGCGCTCTCGCGTCTCTTTCTCCGTCTTTCGCTCACCCGGCCAGCCTGCTTACTTCAACGTTGCAACGCGCCGCGTATAAAGTCGCCGTCGTGCGTTCGTCCCTGTTCATTCATAGGGATCCGGTGAATGGCGGCGTCGAGAAGCGTATAGTAAGCGTACGGTAACGCGTCGCGCCATCGGTTCTCCATTTCTTCCTCGTTCATTTGATAGATGAGTAATATTTGCCATCGAACGATTTTAGGTCGTACGAAAGTGAACAACATTCAATCGTTAATACGATGACTAAATGATTACCGTAAGAGCGGAATACGGATTTTCCGCATCGGAGACGATCGGTCGGTCGCGACCTCACCTCGGAATGCGGTTTCGCCGTTTCCTTTCTCGATACCGAAGATAATAGCAATTCGGATAATTGCTAAAATGGGAACGCCATTCGCCATCTCGATCGCTAGTCTAAAACTGATCCGTGGATACGTGCGCCTTATTATTTCCGCGTATCTCTCAAGCTCCGAGCGTGACCCAGGACGCGCGTACGTGAAGGTGCTTGAGAAAACGATAGAAACTTCGCGCGATTGCGTACCTACGAGGCATTTAAAGTTAAACGTGCAGTTTAACTCACTCAAAGATATTTTTACTGCCGCCGCTGCGGCGAAAATTGCCGTGATTTGAGAGTGCCACTATAACCAGTCGATTCACGCAAGCGATTATTGTAAAGACAGCTTACTTTGATTAATAAGCATGTGAACAGATGATAATTTTCTTTTATTCAATAGTATACTCATACAACCGTGCACAATAATTCGATTAGTATATAAAAAAATGTATTACACAGATTAACTAAATGAATAAATTAAACCTAATTGATAATAAAGAATAATTTCTTTATTAAAATTCTAAATTACGAAGAGAGAGATAATCCTATATTTCATAACATATTTAAGATAGAACGTGTTACACAGATTACCAAAAGAATAAGCTAAACCTAATTGATAATAAAGAATAATTTCTTTATTAAGATTCTAAATTACGAAGACAGATAATCCTATTTCATGTCGTATTTAAGATATAGAGAAACATCGTGACGTGTGCTGGACGGTAGATTATCCATCGTAAACACATTTCTATCGTGATTAAAAATTGCAGGTGTTTCGGGACCACGGGAACGCAGGATCATCCCGCAGGATGCTCCTGCGGACTTGCCATAAGAACAGTGTCAAAATGAAAAGCCGAAGAGGAGCGTAACGCAAGTTGTCCGGTTTCTTCTGTGGGATTTTCCTTCTATCTTGACTTCTTTTTTTTTACGTACGACCTCTTTGTAAGTAGGCGCACGTATCGCTGTAACGTTGCTTGTTACGCAGCGCCTTTTTCGCACGCCTTCGCTCTTCGCTCGGCATCGAGCGAATCCTCCACAGGATGCTCGACAGACCTGTGTCTTCGCTGACGTCATCGCCAACAAGGCCGTTCTGCGTGCAAAAAGTGAATCGGCGATCGAACAACGAAGGTGTTTTCCATTAATTATTCGTCTTCTTAAATGCGTCGATTTTTCTCAAATGTGCCCACATAAATCTCAGATAACAATTAGATAGTTGCAATTAGTGCTAAATGTAAAATAAATTAAAGTAATATATAGCTTTCTACAGAGATCTCTATCATGATAAATATTCTAATAAAATATTTGACACTTCTATTACTACACATTCATCTCTATTACTACACGGCATCTCTAAAAGATCCTATTAATATTACGCAAAAACGTTCTATTTATAATCGTTTGTAATTACCACGCTTGTCTTCATCGGCGTTCTCATTTTCTTGTCTTGGGTTCCCAATCCCAATCAGAACCCACTCCAACGGCAATTACGAGACGAGAATCGGTTGACCGGTTGGATTCTCGCCGGCCCGGACCTGGGGCCCGAATCGTTTCGTGAGACGAAATTTTAATGACATGTAATTACCCGCGGCAAAATATCATCATTTTGGGGAACTAATGCCCCCGGTTAACCGCGACGGGACTCGCTTTTTGTCCGACCGGATCTCGTCGTTAATCGTCCTCTATCGTCGCGTGATCGGGCACGCGCCGCGCCGCCACAAGGACGAACAGCGCTTCTCCAAAGGCTAACAATAAGATCGACATTGTTCTTCGTTCCTTTCTAGCGCAAACTCTTATGTATATGTGTGTGTATGCGTGTCAGAGAAAGAAAGATAAAGACAAGAAACATTCTTTAATGAACCGGTTGAGGCCGCGGATCAAACGCGTCTTTATAATCCCCTTAAAATCCAAAGCCGGTGCACACTGGACTGCTTCCACCGGCGCCGAGCTAACGGGTAGCGAAAACCCGTCTGACCTTTCGGAAAGTCGACCAGCGCACCGTTCGATGACTTTTCGATAACTTTGATCGGTACACCGTCTCGTTCTGACTCGTTCTGACTCGATCTATCTATCTGGACCTCACTTTGATTCTACATTCTACAAATATGTCTGTCTACTTGCCTTCACCTGAACAACTGCGAGATGTGTACAATATACGAAAATGTTTTAAAACTATGCGCGAATATGAGCCGGCACTCTTGTTGGAATGTCGAGATGGAGCAGCCTGCAGCAGCGATAACTGACACCATCTAAAAAGCATGCATTTTTTTATATATAGGTACATAATGTTTATTATTATGTGTATATTATATATGTTGCGTATAAAAATGTCAATATTTCTAGTTGCGTCATCAAGATTTTTTAAAAACTTTTTTTTAATAGATATAAAATATAAAATGTGTACACAAGTTTAGCTCAATTAACTTTAATTATTAAAAATCTTAAAATCGCTGCGGAAAAGGAAATTGTTTCGCCGTGACGTTATGATGCTTTGCAATAATACTTTGCGGCGAATTCTTGGCATTATTATCAACAGCGGGATAATCGACAATTTAATCGCGCGATCTGTTTATCGCAAGAGCACTTCGATTCCGATCACTTCCCTTTATTCTACCTACGTGCTCGCTTCTTGAAAATGGGGTTACACATAGCCCGTCGCACGCTAAGTTGCGGATCGAGGCCATAAATCAAAGTGATAAAAGCCATTTCCCAAGACGAAATTTTTTGCCACCGAGATAATATCCTGTTTTGCTTTCGTGGCTGTGTGAGGTGCGCTGTGTTCTATCCGCAGCCGGCGCTGTGAGATAATGTTAACACTTGCACAAACAGGTGACATTCCTGATTCTAGTTTTTTTTTTACGGCGTTATACCTCGTATATCTGATATCGTGCCTTTACGTCCGGTTGTAACGCAGCCAATCGTCTTGCTTCAGCGAATTCCGCTGATTCCAGAGAATATCTAAAAATAATTTAACCCAATAACATTTACGTGTTACGGTCATTGCGGATTAAGGGTAAGGCGGTAAGCGTCGTACAATCGTAATTTATACACGTATAGCGTAGGATTTGTGCGATTTAAATTGATCGAGCTTAAATAAACGTACATTAAAAATGGAATTATTATAATTCAAGTGTCCATATATATTGAAAAAAAATTGTATGCGCTTATATGCAGTAATCTTTATTTCAACGCGATGTGACAAGATAAATTATAAAACCGAAAGACTTAACAACAGCTTCTTACACGTGTCGTATTTTATGCGCGTGGAAATGTCAAGAACTAATTCACGCCGCGAACAAAAGAAATGCATATATCGCGTGACATCTTGATCGTCGGGTGACAGACTCGGATTCGTCGTCGGTGTCATGTCGTCGAAAGGTCAGGTACGCTCATCGACATATAGTATGGACTGCGCACAGGTATAGAAAAATATGACCGGCGACTCACACCGGTGGAAGAAAAGAGATAGCGACTGGTAGAGGTCAAGCTGTCTTTTTCTATCCAGTGCGTACAGACAAAGAGGGAACGAGGTAGAGGTCAACTCTACCGGACACTTTTTGAAGGCTTTCATATAGGGATCGCGTAGTCCATACTATATGTCGATGGGTACGCTGTACCACCGCCTCCAGCAACGCGAAACGATGCATAACAATAAAAACGCCGCGCGACGGCGGCCGGCTGAACGGCGAGCGAGCGAGAGGAGCAAAAAAGGAGGAACTTTAGCGTTCCACCCACGCGCGCGCGAGAAAGAGAGAAAAGGAGAGAAAGAGAGAGAAAGCAACCGGCAAATGAAATTAATCGTACGACACGCGCCCCCTTTGCCAGCGGTGTACCAGCACCGGCGCAACACGCGTGGATCGGTGCCCGGGTAACGCACCGCGTGCCCGCCGCGCCGTAGAGAGACAGTGGCTGCGGCTGGTGGTTAACCTTCGCAGGTCTCAGCTTCGCCTGGCTTCGTGCGAGCGACGAAGACGGAGAAAACGGCGGGAAAGAGCGTGAGAGGCGAGTGCGAGAGGAATGCGCCGCGGCAGAATGCCGAGGGGGAATTAGTGGTCTATTCAATTATTGTAATTTACTTCTCAAACACAAACAGCACCTCCGCTCCGCGTCTCTGGATTCCGCCTTCTGCGTTCGCGACGGGGGTGGCGAGAACGCACACGCACATCTGTGTGTATCGGCAAGGGGGAGGGGGAATTCGTGAACGCTAGCGTGGAACGCGGCTGCTGGAATCGTTCCGGTCAGCCATCCCGGCCGCGTTCCACGCTAGCGTTCACGATGAATAGCCCTCGTTTAACGCCACCAGAAGCCGAGGCTAAATGAGTTTAGGCCGATAAAAGACAATGTCGCTCTTGCCGCGTGCGCGACGGCATTCGGCGCCCGTTGCCTTTTCATCCGCAGACGCGTTCTAGGCGAGTCCGAGAGAATCTCCGGAACATTTCTTCCAGCTTACAGAGAGAAACCTTGTAAGAGCCCGCATTCAGGCTCCGTCTAAGCGTGGCTGATTAAAAAGGCACGCACGTCAAGTCGCGGTCCGTTGAAACGTGCGCATTTTAGATAGCAAGAAACGCTTCAAAAGCCGGTATATCTCGAAACCCTGCGCATTAATTTCAGCCTGAAGATTCCCAATACCCGCTTCGTGTATATCACCTTCGGAGAAATAACGTAAAAAAAAAAAAACGTTTAACAATTTCACAGTGGTACTACAGCTCCAGCGATATCCTACTTACGTACGAGCGTACCAGAAATTCCATCGACGAGAGGCAGCGCCCGAAAGAAAAAAAAAACCGTTGGCGCCTTCGAGGCGAGTCGTTGGTTCCGCGGCATTCATCCGATCGAAGAATGATCGATATGCATACGTTTACCTCGCGCGGCAAAGGGACAGCGGCTGAGTACGGGACGGTACTTTTTCGACGCGCGCGACCCTCGTTTGAATAACAGTAGCGGGAAATTTCCCTAAACGGTTCCGGCCTGCCACAGTACTCTCCGGCTGCACGCTCTGCCGCTGGTAGGCTCGAGTTGCGACGAGTTGCATAATAAAAGAAACGCATTACTTAACTCGAGCCGCGGCTATTGGTTGATTGACGGTCTCTCTCTCTCTCTTCTCTCTCTCACCGCGTCCTGATATCTTCGCTGCCGTTTCCTTCGTCGCCGTCGTCAGTGGCGCGACCCTTGGCAGAGAACGCAGGGTGCAGCCGGGACGCACGTGGGCCTACCTGCTCTACCTGCTACATCAGCGGGGCAACGCCCCTTAGGGGGGTTTAGACGCAATTTGATCGAAGGGTGTGGGCATCTGGCCCACATGCTATCGGGGGATAAAAATGATCGGATGTCTCCGTCTCTAAGGATTCGAGTGTCATCTATTCAGACGAGCGTTGTCTGATCTACGGATATTCCGTTTAAACAGGTACCGCGAGCGAAGTACGTTCCACCTCTATGAAGGAGGAAGTCGTTGAAATAGTGTGTCGCAATCTTTTTCCTACGTAAAAAGTTGACACGAACGAGAAGCACTCGTTGCATCTTTTGTGAATGTGAGTAAACTCGGTGAGCAACTGCTAAATCGCGTCTGTACACAGCGTAAATTGCATTATAATAAAAATATATGCTGCTTTCACCTTGAAAGACTTATATTAATTTTCCGAGCACCAAGCTACTTGCTTACAAAATGTGATTAAGTTTTTGTACAAATTTTGCCAGCGCAAAGTCGAACAATGAATTTCAAAACATTTCGTAGTCGGTGTGAAATAATAAGGAGGTATACGCAAGTGCCACGCGAACGTCTCGCAGCGAGCAGCAAGACGGAGAGTGCTCTAACCGTGAACGCACACACGCACTCACGCCCTTTCGCGAACAATTTATTAGATAGTCCCGGATAACTGCCAATGCTAATAATGCTCGTCGCTCGGAGGATGGTAGAACGCGATAAGAGAGAGACCGCGACGGGATATCCAACGGTTTTCGCGTACCACACATCGACCGAGGCGTTTTAGAAGTGCGCTACACACGAGCCGTATCCTCTCTCGCTAAGCAGCAGGACGACGATCCTCCCACGCGTGGGATCGCTCGCTCCTCGTGGGAGCGACGGAAAGGGATTCCGGCTCTTTCCGGCTGCTTGCTGCTTGGCGAGAAAGAGGAGATCGCTGACCGTCGACGCGCCATAGTCGTCATTGTCGTCGTCGTCTTCGTAGCTGCTTTACGACGACAAGTCTAATCCAGCTGGAAATCGAGCGATCCCGGAGGCTGTAAAGCGAAACGCCATCGTCCTTCCACTACACCCGTGGATACTTACGTTTCATCGCAGCGTTCGATATCATGGCGCATTCCACGCGTAGCGTTGCTACGTTATTACCGTGACATCGTATAGCGGTCCCCGGGCAGAGCGTGCTGTCGACAGTTAATAAGTTATCCGTCCAGTCGATAAGATATACTCGTAAGTGTTACGACGTTCGGACCATCGCATCGTCCGAACGGTAGGTTGCCGCAAATCTGAGTCTCCATGGTGGGATATCTTCCAGCTTGCGAGTCTGATAGTCGATTTCTCAGATATTATAAATAGAAATCAATCGTACTTTGAATACAAACGACGTGCGTTATTCTAATGCGTCTGAGAATATTCCTCGCGAGTGAAGATTATAAACAGGATTATTAATTTCGAGTGTAAAGTAACGGACTATTCTGGAGAGAAGTGTGCGAGCACGTCAGTTCAGTTTCACTTCGGACGCCGGCCGCTGTTCCAGCGTAAAAAAAATGTAGAGGTGAAGAGGAAAAACTGGCTTGCCTAAACGCGCATTTTATTCAGGAGTTTATTTATAGGGACACCTTCTCCGATATCCTCCACGACAGCTTCCTCGGTGTGGCGCAATCTTAATGGACCGAGAAGGAACTTTGTGAAAGAGAAAGAGCGGTCATTGTATCAAGGGCGAAAGGGTCCACGGCATGCCGAGAGAGAAAGAGTGGGTCATCGGTTTCCCACATTTCTCAAGAAAGCGTCTATAGCGGCACCTGTTTCCCTTTGCTGACCCTGACTCCCCCCCCCCTTCCGTTTTCCCAAATCCGTCAAGAAATCTGTCGAGAGTTGAAGAGTGGTTCGCAAGGTGTACTTCTGTCGGGAACGCGTACGCCAGGATCGCCTACAATTCCTTCGTCCTGCGGCCGTCCATTCAGACCGTGCGTGCGCGCGTGCGAGCGCGAGCGGTGGTAACAGGTTCACGGATTAGCATAATCGTCATAAAGCATGCAGCCTCGATGAATTATTTATTTGTCGGAACGGCCGAGTGCGCGAAAAGGATGGAGAGTAAAAAGAAGAAAAAGGGAAAAGGAAGGAAGAACTTGCGTTGGAGGAGGAGAAGGAGAAGAAATACGTATCGGAGAATATTACAAAGGTTGTTAGATCCCTTCGTCCTGCTCCAGCTGGATGGTGGGTCCAGTTCGCAAAGGAGAGAAAGAAAGACAGAAAGAGAGAGAGAGAGAGAGAGAGAGAGAGAGAGAGAGAGAGAGAGAGAGAGAGAGAGAGAGAGAGAAGAGAAAGGCAGAGGAAGAGGATGGGGAAGTTCTTCTCTCTTCCTCGTTGAACGCGAGCCAGCCTCAACATTTGCATATTACGCCGAGCATTAGGTAGCCAATCCTCGCGATGCGTTGCATTAATTTCCGATTCCGCGACGAGGGAGATGACCTTAACCCAACGTAGGACCAGACGTGTATGATTATCATGTTGGGCGAAAACATTGGCACGTGGTGACTCCTACTTCTAGGATAGCACTGGAGAACAAAAATTTTCTTAAATTGTGTATAAAGATGCAGACATGCGTGCATCTGAAAATCATACTTATCCGAAAATGTGAGAACATAGCAGCAATTTCTTGTAATTTTAATTCTATGATACAAATATTTTATTATTACTATTACTGTTCTAATCTAAAAATCATTTTAATGTAATATTGCCCGTAAATACAATGGTTGTCGCGAATATCTGCCTTTAGATAGATAATTCAACCGTCACAGCAACGGGGTGACGTTGTATTTAAATGCGCGACTCGCGTTTGTCAGCTGATCGACAGAATACGTTAAAAGTTTAGTTAGAAGCCAATAACGAATCCGCGCAACGGTTTTCTGTGGGAGAAACGGAACGAATAGATCGAATCCTTTAAACAGATCGGCGGAAGATCGCAAACATCACGCAGATCCCAAGATGCGTGTCGCATCGGGTCCCCCTCCCCCCCCCCTCCTCTTCGCCTCTTCTGATAGGCAAAGCAGCAGTCACGGATACCGTGAGAATCTTCAGCAGCGGTCTTCGCTGGTGGCGCACGGTGATGCTTTCATTATAAACCGATGATCGGAAGGAAGCAGAAGGGGGGAAACGGGGGGGAGACAGAGGATGTTTGAATAGGAAGAGCCCAGGTAATATGCCCATTTGAATATACCTGGTCTGTGCGCGACGATGGCCCGGTCGTTGCATAATTTAAAATTCAAGGGTGACTCCCTTGGGAAAATTTACCTTAGAAATCTTTAAAAAAAATCTTAAAACTTACTTTAAAGAAAAATTTAAGGTAAATTTGGACACTTTAAAACTATTGTTTAAGGTAATCTTATAACTATAAGGCAACTTACCCGACAAAAAAAATTATTTATTTCGAAATTTTATTACTATTTTTTAACTAAATTTGTTTCTTAAGATGCAGTCTATGATTATAAATATTTTCTCGTATTTGAAAAAACACACCTTGGTGGGATTCGAACTCGGGACCTCTGGATCGTGAGCCAACTGCCTTACGTGGTAGACTACTTCTTAATTTAATGTAAGTGTTATATATAGTCTACATATGTCATATAACCAGCGCAAATATATAATTTTTCAAAAATTATCTTAAGAAACAAATTCAGTTTAATAATTATTTCAGGGATAAGTAAATTTTAAGGTAAGTATTAAAAGCACTTTAAAAATTCCAGATGCAATATAGAAATAATAATAAAGAAAATAACTTAAAAGTTATCCTCTATAACTGTAAACCTTATAACTTTAAAATACTTATAACTTTAACTTTATAACTTTAAACCTTGAAGATTTAACCACATGAAATAAATCTTCTTAAAAGTTTGCTTCCTTGTAACTTTTAAGTTAAGATCGAGATTCATAAAAAAACTTTAAAGTTTAATGTTTTCTTATAATTACCTAAGATTTATTAAAATTACTTTAAAGCTACTTTTCCACTCCTTTAGAGTACCAGAATACTATTTTAAAGTCAGTTTTTAAAACCTTTGGTTTTCTAAGATTATTTTACAGTCAGTTTTGAAATACTTTAAAATTTCTTAAATTACTTTAGATTAACCTTTTACACACTTTAATTTACCTAAAAATTTCTTAAGTAAACTCTTAAATTTTTAAGATTACTTTTAAGAACTTTAATTTTATTTAAAGTATATTTTCCCAAGGGCTACTGGGGAGAAAGGGTGAGCGCGAGAGGCGCTACACCAAGGGGGTAGGGGCGGTGGGGCTAGTGCCCCGCACTCGCGCGCTTCAACCCTTCTTCCTTCGATCTGGAACAATAAACTCCGTGGAGAAAGGGTGACCCCCGGTTAGGATCAGAGACGCGCGAGCGGGCTATATCCTTCCTCAGGTACCTCAGGCCGCGATTTTGCATAGATCTCCATATGTTATGTATCCTCCTCTTCTCTTCCCTGTTTTTTTTTTTTTTTATACGCTGCCTCTACCGCGCGTTTAAAGGTCCAGGTATACGTCCGCGAGAGCGCGGTGTCATCCCTATGGGAAAGTGTATGCAAACCATTGTGACCCCCGCCGTCCGCCCTTGGGAAAATATACTTTAAATAAAATTAAAGTTCTTAAAAGTAATCTTAAAAATTTAAGAGTTTACTAAAGAAATTTTTAGGTAAATTAAAGTGTGTAAAAGGTTAATCTAAAGTAATTTAAGAAATTTTAAAGTATTTCAAAACTGACTGTAAAATAATCTTAGAAAACCAAAGGTTTTAAAAACTGACTTTAAAATAGTATTCTGGTACTCTAAAGGAATGGAAAAGTAGCTTTAAAGTAATTTTAATAAATCTTAGGTAATTATAAGAAAACATTAAACTTTAAAGTTTTTTTATGAATCTCGATCTTAACTTAAAAGTTACATGGAAGCAAACTTTTAAGAAGATTTATTTCATGTGGTTAAATCTTCAAGGTTTAAAGTTATAAAGTTAAAGTTATAAGTATTTTAAAGTTATAAGGTTTACAGTTATAGAGGATAACTTTTAAGTTATTTTCTTTATTATTATTTCTATATTGCATCTGGAATTTTTAAAGTGCTTTAATACTTACCTTAAAATTTACTTATCCCTGAAATAATTATTAAACTAAATTTGTTTCTTAAAATAATTTTTGAAAAATTATATATTTGCGCTGGTTATGACATATGTAGACTATATATAACACTTACATTAAATTAAGAAGTAGTCTACCACGTAAGGCAGTTGGCTCACGATCCAGAGGTCCCGAGTTCGAATCCCACCAAGGTAAGTGTTTTTTCAAATACGAGAAAATATTTATAATCATAGACTGCATCTTAAGAAACAAATTTAGTTAAAAAATAGTAATAAAATTTCGAAATAAATAATTTTTTTTTGTCGGGTGAATATTCGTTTTTCCTCTAGCATTTTAAGAGCAGGACTGCATCTTCGCGTTCTCGCCTGTGGAGGAAGAGGAGGAGGGGAAAAGGGAGAGCAGGAAGATCACACCTCTGAGATAGATGGTCCTAACGCGGCATCGCCGAACCGTGAGGAAACGTCGAAATTCTTTACTCAACTTTCTCTTTTTCTCTCGCTCGCTCACTTGCCGCACGGTACACCTTCGCTTCCCCTCTCCCACCCTGTTCAGCTTCCTCGTGGTTTTCCACATCGTCCTTTCTACCTCCTCGCTTCCTTCCTTCCCTTTAAGAGACAATTGTGCATACGTAAAAAGCATTCGTCCGACTACGCCGTGGTATGTTCTCATGCCAACATTGCCAACCTTAGCACCGCGCGAGTTCAGGACCAACAGTGACGGAGCGAAATGAAGAACGAGGGATAAAACGAGACGGCGAGAGGAGGAGAGCATAGAGTTCTTTTGTTAGGCAAAAGAAGTAACCGCCGAGCGTGCGCCAATGTGTCGAGAGAGCTTTTTCCTCAACCGTTTTTTCCTCGGCTTCCTTCGCTTCCTCGTCATTCGCTCGTCATCGCTTGCGCGTCTCCTTGAGTTTTAACGGATATGGATTTGCATTTTCATTCGACATTCGTTTGAAATTCGATTTGGTTTCTCTGCGATACATGTATTTCGAGTGGTAGATATATACATAGAATGAGTGCCAGAAGTTACGGGAGTGTTTCGAAATTTTAAAAGTGATCAATGTGTGATTATAACACTCATGTATTATTATAACAATTATTATTTATTATACATGATGTAAAAAATCTGTAGAATTTACAATTATTTGCATTTTTACCAAAAGCATTAAACTCGCCTAAAACATTCGACCTTTTGAAATAAACACGCGAATCACAGTTTCATCCCATTTGTGAAAACTTGTTTTCAGATATTTAAGTTGTTTCAATTAACGACTCTGAACTAGTAACGGCGTGTTTGTATAGCCTGAGACAGTCTGTTTCTCCAAAATAAATCGTTATTTCGTGAAGACTGGAAGACGCATTTATTATAAAAGTAAACGAGCACACTTCGTTTTTTTAGAGTTATAAATATCTAAACCGGAAATTGGTCGATGATGTCATCCCACTGAACGCGGAAAAGTGAAACGTGACAGGAAGTACGCGAGTCAACAACGAGTCGGATATACACGCGTCTGGGCACTTGCATCCAGCAGGTGTAGTCCGCGCCGCGGCCGACGTCCTTTGCACCTGATGAAATTAAAATAAACGCAGTTATCTCATTTTCATCCTCATTAGTATACGACGAACAAGTGGGCTATCTGCTTCCTACAAGCGGCCGAGACTCGGGCCCAGACCTTCTCTCTTTCTGTCTCACTGCCTCTTTCTCTTTCTCTCTTTCTTTTCCTCTCTTGCTTTCTCACTCTCCGCTTCATTCACGGGGTAAGGGAATCCCGCATAACATTAAAACCTTTAAGGCCGACCAGGAGAAACGTTCTCCTTTTTTTCCCTTCGCGCGACTACCGGCAGTGTATCGCTTGGTTTTCTTCGGGGTCCACGACACACTTTTTCCGCTCGCGAACTATGCGAGCTACAGTGCCGAGTGATGTATGCAAGGGGCTTTGTTTAGATAACTGCAAAAACCTTGAGGTAACCAATTTAGTGGCCTCTGTAAAGAGAGATTGAATACAAGCCGACTGTAACGAATGTTACCTAAGGCTCTGTTCAACTAGCTAAACTTCGATAGATTTCTGGTTTACCTCACAAACAGCAGAATCGTCGCTTCTGGATAGGCACATCCTTGAAAGGATGGCGTGACTGGCTTGCGCCGTAATTGAATCCCTCTATTAATGTTGATAATAATTAGCTACGAGGGAATGCTCGAAACAGTAACGGCAGTAGTCGTCCTTCCTTCTTTAGAAATATACTGGAATACTGGCCCTCCTTCCTTCGTGTAATTAACTGAGCGGCCAGCTCTCGTGCTTCGTGGAACTTCTCGTTCGGATGCGGGATGAATCAATGTCCCTTTCGATGAAGTGATTAAAAATCTCTTGGATGATGCAACATCCTTTTTACGTACTGATCGTATACACGTGCGACTCGATCCACGTTTCGGTAACGAATGGCCGTTCGCGCTGCGACGAGATCGAGCATGTTTGGCCCGCGCATGCGCCTACAGCCTCACTTGTCCGGGCTCGCATCGCAACCGAGTCACGGTCGGCTCACGTGACCGACGTCCCCCGAACAATGCCGACTGCGCCGCGCGCTTCTATATATATGAATATACTTATGTGCTAGGACATATATATACAATCTCTCTCTCTAACATTTTCCGCCCGCCTTCGTTAACCTGATTAACGAATAATTCAGAATGATTCCGTTTGAACCGGAAGAGGACAGATTTTAGTAATTGGTCTTTGATAAGTCGATGCTTGAGTGCGAACTGTGACTAAACGAACGTGACCATCTTTACCTGGATGCGTTTTAATGATACGACCCAATGGCCACTTTGAGGGTGGGTATCGTTCATCTACTAAAAGAACTACAGTACCTTCAGTTATCGAAGGATTGACTTTATTCCACTTGTAAATAGATAATTGTCTTTGTAAGTATTCTTTGGACCAAAGTGACCAAAAACTTTCTAGCTTTTGCTGTAAAAGTTGCCATCTGCTTAGACGCGAAGTTAGTATTATCGATAAAGATGGTTCAGGAATGGTATTGATGTCCCAAGTTAATCCGAGAACGTTAACTAACTTGTCCTGATCGTTTTGAAGAAAAGTGATCTTCCTATCCGGCGGGATATCTTCAAGAATAGCCGGATTATTGCTAACCCATTTTTTCAAAGTAAATCCGCCCGCCATTAGGAGCGCGTCTAACTGTGCAACTCTCTGTTGGTTTATCCGACGAAGGTATCTCCTCTACTTCCCAAAACTTTCGCACGAGATCGTGAAGCTCGTTGTCAATGGAAACGCGATAAATTTGTCTATGCTCGAAAGGAGCATCAATATCTGTAGGTCCTGACACAACCCATCCTAGCTTTGTAGCTTGCGCTATAGGTTCACTAATAGAGCCTTTTAGTAATCCATTCTCCAGTAATGAACCATAAACGTCTGCCCCTAATATCAAATCAATCGAACCCGGTAGAAAACAATCAGGATCAGCCTTTTGTATTCCTTCTAAATGAGACCATGATTGACAAGGAACTTTAACAGACGGAATCGAAGTCGTAAGCTTCGGTAGAATATGAGCCGATATGGACAATTCGAAATTGGAATTGAAATGCGGTTTCAATTTAAAGAAGGTGGATCCTTTGTTTTCTTGGACTTTTGGTCACCTATTCCACTTAACGAAATTGACGAATGAGACCGCGGAAGATGTAGTTGTTGGACGATCCTTCAGAGACCAGAGATCTCCGAACCTTGATCTAAAAGGGCACGAACCTTTCTGACAACCTTTCTTTCAGACATAACTAACACCTTAGCTGTAGCTAACATAACTTGTGACTTTGTTGATTTAATTGTTTTGATCGAATGTAACACCGTAGCCCTATCCTGATCCGAACGGAGAGGTTAGACTGCGGTTGAGATTCCGATTTTACACCTCCATTTTTGGAAGAAGTTCCTATATTATTCTTATTATTATTAAACGACCCATCTCTTTGTGAATAGACGTGTGATGCCTTCTGTCACATTTTTGACAACGCTTAGTTACCTTACAATTTGCTATCCGGGTGTTCCTAAACAATTATAGCATAACTTATGCTTGACTATGAGTGCTAATTTCTGAGCAGTAGTCTCATCAATATATTTAGGACATTTCATTACGTAATGCTTTCCCTTACAAATCGGACAAGCATTTTCATTCTTTGCAGAATTTTCATCAGATTTTCCCTGATAATGAGCTTTAGCTGTAAGCTTTTGCTGTTTAAATGGAAACTTTCCTATTCTAGATCTTTCATAAGATTGAAGAGAGAAAAGACGTGTCATTAAAAAATCGTCGAACTCGTCCCACGTGGGAGGGATCTTCGACGAACCCAGTTTATAATCCCAAGCTTTGACCGTGTCAGGGTCTAATTTCTCGACCGTCAAAAATATGAGAAAGTCCTCACACCCACCCATTGGGCGCTGTAACGTTTCTAATGTTCGGTGGATTTGAATGACAGTAGTGTGTATTAGTTCTAATTCGCTGGCTACTTCCTTCGTCATTGGCTTTAAACGAACGAGAGATCGTAAGGCAGTGTTAAGTTGAAGTCTAGGATTATCATAACGCTTCAACAAAGCTTCCCACGTTTTTGTAAAATTCTCCTCTGTAAGAGACGTATTTTTGATATAATGAGCAGCAGAATCAATCAGACTAGTTTTCAAATATTGTAGCTTTTCGACGGATGATAAATTTTTCTGTTTTAATACAAGTGACGCGAACAAATCCTTATAGTTAAGCCATTCGGAAGGCGTCCCGTCGAATTTGGGAATTTCGATTCGAGGGAGACGCGCATATGGATTATGAACACTATCATTCATGTGAGTCTCACTTTCAACCGAATGAGCCGAAGGAAGCACCGCGTTAGTCACGGGATTTTCATCAATCATCGACCGAATTGATGAAGGTTCTAGCGACCTCTGTGTTTCCGAATAAATACCGGCTTTTACTTTTTCAACCGACGCTAAATAACATGTTCTTGTTTCAGGGAATATTTCGTCAGTAAAGTAGGAATGAGACTGAATTAATATCTTGTCTTCACGTGCAAGTTTAGTGATGGCGAGTATAATAACATCGTGATTCTGTTGAAACCTATCCCATTTCCCTTTGAGATATAAAAGATTAGCGTCTACACTTCTTCTCGCCATTCCTGACCTTTCCATTCTGACAAAATTATCGCAGGCGTTAGCCATGAAATTACTCAATGCGAGTTGTTGATGTATATGATCGATTATCGAATTCATTATGAATGAAGGAATAAATACTATAAACGTATTAAACCGAATGAGATAATAAATCCAATATTAATTCGAAAAAATATAATATCTGAATATCGTTCTATTTCTACAGTAATAGAAAAGATTTCCTTGATTTTCAAGTTCGCAACGACTCAAGCGGAATGTCCTTCACGTGCTTCTATTTGTACATGAACGTTAATGTGTCGCTCCCCTTCTAGGGTATTGTAGAATGACAACAGTATTCAACCTTTGAAATTGTCTCTAACCACGATCTTTATTCGAATCTGTATACTAAAATTGAAAAGTTGAAAAGATTACAAATCCAAAGCGACTGATCCGGAATGACTAATCCGGCTCGAAGGACCAAAATGTTAGAAATATGTTGGATTGTGTAACTTCTATTAATAAGAAGAAATATTGATCTTAAGGAGGGAGCGGCACATCCATTTAAGTCTATTTTGTTCGAGAGAGATTGCATATATTTTCTCTTATAAGCTAGATGATATTTGTCTCAGAAGATAAAAACATATGAACATACACACAATAAATCAGTGACGCAATAGATACATGAAAATAACATAAAGATTAGTTGGTGAATGATCCCTTTCTTTATCTGATTTCGATGTGGTAGTATTTCTTAAAACACTTCAGGGTTCTGTTCGTTTTCATCTTTTAACGTTAAGTCATTATAAGAAGACTTATCCAAGCATGTAAACCTTTAAATGTACCATGAAATGGTTACTATAAATATTCATAGAAAAGTATATCATGAAAAGGATCATTCATCTGAAATTATCACCCACAGAATACATACTAAATATCAGACAGTAATTAAATCAAAGGTAAAGTATGAAATATTCAGTTTCCAGCGTTGGAAATTATGACTCAATAATTCTAAGCTAGAGATGGTAAACAAGATCACCACCGTAACGATTGTTATCTTTACAACGTAATAGATAGTCGTGACAAATTCTTAATATGTTTAAGAATAACTTAACGTATATGAACATAGAATACAGAGTTTCTTTTACATATGTGCACTTTTCACAAGAATCGTGTTTCTCAAACTATCAAAATGAATCGTAATGAAATTGACAAACTTGTTTGATTGCAATCAATTAAATGAAAATGTATCTTGTACTGAGCTCAGCTTTTCGTTATAAAACCAGAAAGGTTTGTTAACATAAGAAGGACTTTCTTTCCGAAAGTGACCTTCCTTGAGGTAACCAATTTAGTGGCCTCTGTAAAGAGAGATTGAATACAAGCCGACTGTAACGAATTACCTAAGCTCTGTTCAACTAGCTAAACTTCGATAGATTTCTTGGTTTACCTCACAAACAGCAGAATCGTCGCTTTGGATAGGCACATCCTTGAAAGGATGGCGTGACTGGCTTGCGCCGTAATTGAATCCCTCTTATTAATGTTGATAATAATTAGCTACGAGGGAATGCTCGAAACAGTAACGGCAGTAGTCGTCCTTCCTTCTTTAGAAATATACTGGAATACTGGCCCTCCTTCCTTCGTGTAATTAACTGAGCGGCCAGCTCTCGTGCTTCGTGGAACTTCTCGTTCGGATGCGGGATGAATCAATGTCCCTTTCGATGAAGTGATTAACAAATCTCTTGGATGATGCAACATCCTTTTTACGTACTGATCGTATACACGTGCGACTCGATCCACGTTTCGGTAACGAATGGCCGTTCGCGCTGCGACGAGATCGAGCATGTTGGCCCGCGCATGCGCCTACAGCCTCACTTGTCCGGGCTCGCATCGCAACCGAGTCACGGTCGGCTCACGTGACCGACGTCCCCGAACAATGCCGACTGCGCCGCGCGCTTCTATATATATGAATATATTATGTGCTAGACATAATATA